>NW_028251798.1:0-308250 GCF_964263255.1 Lissotriton vulgaris | reverse complement strand
CAGAGTGACCAAAATTGCCATTTTTACAAAATGCCAAAATTGCCATTTTGTCAAAATCAGTCGTTTGGAGTCAAGAGATTAAATGTTAACATTTCTTCGAGATGGACCATTTCGGGGGCGTTCGACAGGTCTGGAGTCATCGTTTTTCATCAGAAAATTAATTTTTTGGACTGTACCAAAAATGATTCAAAATGTCAAATGGATCATGCCTCATGTTGAATAACCACTTTTTAACCCCGCAGAGTGACCAAAATTGCCATTTTTATAGAGTTTTGCTTACTAAAAAGCTTAATTTTTTACCAATTTCAGGCACATAAATGACTTTAAACACACTTATTTTAGTTGAAAAAGTCTTAATTCACATCCAACAGTCGTTTGGAGTCAAAAGATTAAATGTTAAAATTTCATCGATATGGACCATTTTGGGGACGTTTGACAGGTCCAGAGTCATCGTTTTTCATCAGAAAATTAATTTTTCGGACTGTACCAAAAATAATTCAAAATGTCAAATGGATCGTGCCTCATGTTGAATAACCACTTTTTAACCCCTCATAGTGACCAAAATTGCCATTTTTTACAGAGTTTTGCTTACTCAAAAGCTTCAATTTTGACCAATTTCAGGCACATAAATGTCTTTAAACACACTTATTTTAGTTGAAAAAGTCATAATTCACATCCAACAGTTGTTTGGAGTCAAAAGATTAAATGTTAAAATTTCATCGATATGGACCATTTTGGGGACGTTCGACAGGTCCGGAGTCATCGTTTTTCCTCAGAAATTTAATTTTTCGGACTATACCAAAAAAGATTCATGTTGAATAACCACTTTTTAACCCTTCAGAGTGACCAAAATTGCCATTTTTACAGTTTTGCTTACTCAAAAGCTTCAATTTTGACCAATTTCAGGCACATAAATGAATTTAAACACACTTATTTTAGTTAAAAAATCTTAATTCACATCCAACAGTCGTTTGGAGTCAAAAGATTAAATGTTAACATTTCATCGATAAGGACCATTTTGGGGACGTTCGACAGGTCCGGTGTCATCATTTTTCATCAGAAAATTAATTTTTCAGACTGTACCAAAAATAATTCAAAATGTCAAATGGATCGTGCCTCATGTTGAATAACCACTTTTTATCCCCTCAGAGTGACCAAAAATTGCCATTTTTACAGAGTTTTGCTTACTAAAAAGCTTCATTTTTGACCAATTTCAGGCACATAAATGACTTTAAAACACACTTATTTTAGTTGAAAAAGTCTTAATTCACATCCAACAGTCGTTTGGAGTCAAAAGATTAAATGTTAAAATTTCATCGATAAGGACCAGTTTGGGGACGTTCGACAGGTCCAGAGTCATCGTTTTTCATCAGAAATTTAATTTTTCGGACTATACCAAAAATGATTCAAAATATCAAATGGATCGTGCCTCATGTTGAATAACCACCTTTTAACCCTTCAGAGTGACCAAAATTGCCATTTTTACAGTTTTGCTTACTCAAAAGCTTCAAATTTGACCAATTTCAGGCACATAAATGACTTTAAACACACTTATTTTAGTTGAAAAAGTCATAATTCACATCCAACAGTCTTTTGGAGTCAAAAGATTAAATGTTAAACTTCTATCGATAAGGACCAGTTTGGGGACGTTCGACAGGTCCGGAGTCATTGTTTTTCATCAGAAAATTAATTTTTCGGACTATACCAAAAATGATTCAAAATGTCAAATGGATCGTGCCTCATGTTGAATAACCACTTTTTAACCCCTCAGAGTGACCAAAATTGCCATTTTTACAAAGTTTTGCTTACTCAAAAGCTTCAATTTTGACCAATTTCAGGCACATAAATGACTTTAAAGACACTTATTTTAGTTGAAAAAGTCTTAATTCACATCCAACAGTCGTTTGGAGTCAAAAGATTAAATGTTAAAATTTCATCGATAAGGACCGGTTTGGGGACGTTCGACAGGTCCGGAGTCATCGTTTTTCATCAGAAAATTAATTTTTCGTACTGTACCAAAAATGATTCAAAATGTCAAATGGATCGTGCCTCATGTTGAATAACCACTTTTTAACCCCATCAGAGTGACCAAAATTGTCATTTTTACAGAGTTTTGCTTACTCAAAAGCTTCAATTTTGACCAATTTCAGGCACATAAATGACGTTAAACACACTTATTTTAGTTGAAAAAGTCTTATTTCACATCCAACAGTCGTTTGGAGTCAAAAGATTACATGTTAAAATTTCATCCATATTGACCATTTTGGGAACGTTCGACAGGTCCAGAGTCATCGTTTTTCATCAGAAAATTAAGTTTTAGGACTGTACCAAAAATGATTCAAAATGTCAAATGGATCGTGCCTCATGTTGAATAACCACTTTTTAACCCCTCAGAGTGACCAAAATTGGCATTTTTACAGAGTTTTGCTTACTCAAAAGCTACAATTTTGACCAATTTCAGGCACATAAATGACTTTAAACACACTTATTTTAGTTGAAAAAGTCATAATTCACATCCAACAGTCGTTTTGAGTCAAAAGATTAAATGTTAAAATTTCATCGATATGGACCATTTTGCGGACGTTCGACAGGTCCGGAGTCATCGTTTTTCATCAGAAATTTAATTTTTCGGACTATACCAAAAATGATTCAAAATATCAAATGGATCGTGCCTCATGTTGAATAACCACCTTTTAACCCTTCAGAGTGACCAAAATTGCCATTTTTACAGTTTTGCTTACTCAAAAGCTTCAATTTTGACCAATTTCAGGCACATAAATGACTTTAAACACACTTATTTTAGTTGAAAAAGTAATAATTCACATCCAACAGTCTTTTGGAGTCAAAAGATTAAATGTTAAACTTCTATCGATAAGGACCAGTTTGGGGACGTTCGACAGGTCCGGAGTCATCGTTTTTCATCAGAAAATTAATTTTTCGGACTATACCAAAAATGATTCAAAATGTCAAATGGATCGTGCCTCATGTTGAATAACCACTTTTTAACCCCTCAGAGTGACCAAAATTGCCATTTTTACAAAGTTTTGCTTACTCAAAAGCTTCAATTTTGACCAATTTCAGGCACATAAATGACTTTAAACACACTTATTTTAGTTGAAAAAGTCATAATTCACATCCAACAGTCGTTTTGAGTCAAAAGATTAATGTTAAAATTTCATCGATATGGACCATTTTGCGGACGTTCGACAGGTCCGGAGTCATCGTTTTTCATCAGAAATTTAATTTTTCGGACTATACCAAAAATGATTCAAAATATCAAATGGATCGTGCCTCATGTTGAATAACCACCTTTTAACCCCTCAGAGTGACCAAAATTGGCATTTTTACAGAGTTTTGCTTACTCAAAAGCTACAATTTTGACCAATTTCAGGCACATAAATGACTTTAAACACACTTATTTTAGTTGAAAAAGTCATAATTCACATCCAACAGTCGTTTGGAGTCAAAAGATTAAATGTTAAAATTTCATCGATATGGACCATTTTGGGGACGTTCGACATGTCCGGAGTCATCGTTTTTCATCAGAAATTTAAGTTTTTCGGACTACACCAAAAATGATTCAAAATGTCAAATGGATCGTGCCTCATGTTGAATAACCACTTTTTAACCCCTCAGAATGACCAAAATTGCCATATTTATAGAGTTTTGCTTACTCAAAAGCTTCAATTTTGACCAATTTCAGGCACATAAATGACTTTAAACACACTTATTTTAGTTGAAAAAGTCACAATTCACATCAAACAGTTGTTTGGAGTCAAAAGATTAAATGTTAAAATTTCATCGATATTGACCATTTTGGGAACGTTCGACAGGTCCGGAGTCATCGTTTTTCATCTGAAAATAAAGTTTTAGGACTGTACCAAAAATGATTCAAAATGTCAAATGGATCGTGCCTCATGTTGAATAACCACTTTTTAACCCCTCAGAGTGACCAAAATTGGCATTTTTACAGAGTTTTGCTTACTCAAAAGCTACAATTTTGACCAATTTCAGGCACATAAATGACTTTAAACACACTTATTTTAGTTGAAAAAGTCATAATTCACATCCAACAGTCGTTTTGAGTCAAAAGATTAATGTTAAAATTTCATCGATATGGACCATTTTGCGGACGTTCGACAGGTCCGGAGTCATCGTTTTTCATCAGAAATTTAATTTTTCGGACTATACCAAAAATGATTCAAAATATCAAATGGATCGTGCCTCATGTTGAATAACCACCTTTTAACCCCTCAGAGTGACCAAAATTGGCATTTTTACAGAGTTTTCCTTACTCAAAAGCTACAATTTTGACCAATTTCAGGCACATAAATGACTTTAAACACACTTATTTTAGTTGAAAAAGTCATAATTCACATCCAACAGTCGTTTTGAGTCAAAAGATTAAATGTTAAAATTTCATCGATATGGACCATTTTGCGGACGTTCGACAGGTCCGGAGTCATCGTTTTTCATCAGAAATTTAATTTTTCGGACTATACCAAAAATGATTCAAAATATCAAATGGATCGTGCCTCATGTTGAATAACCACCTTTTAACCCTTCAGAGTGACCAAAATTGCCATTTTTACAGTTTTGCTTACTCAAAAGCTTAAATTTTGAAAAATTTCAGGCACATAAATGACTTTAAACACACTTATTTTAGTTGAAAAAGTCATAATTCACATCCAACAGTCTTTTGGAGTCAAAAGATTAAATGTTAAACTTCTATCGATAAGGACCAGTTTGGGGACGTTCGACAGGTCCGGAGTCATCGTTTTTCATCAGAAAATTAATTTTTCGGACTATACCAAAAATGATTCAAAATGTCAAATGGATCGTGCCTCATGTTGAATAACCACTTTTTAACCCCTCAGAGTGACCAAAATTGCCATTTTTACAAAGTTTTGCTTACTCAAAAGCTTCAATTTTGACCAATTTCAGGCACATAAATGACTTTAAACACACTTATTTTAGTTGAAAAAGTCATAATTCACATCCAACAGTCGTTTGGAGTCAAAAGATTAAATGTTAAAATTTTATCGATATGGACCATTTTGGGGACGTTCGACATGTCCGGAGTCATCGTTTTTCATCAGAAATTTAAGTTTTTCGGACTACACCAAAAATGATTCAAAATGTCAAATGGATCGTGCCTCATGTTGAATAACCACTTTTTAACCCCTCAGAATGACCAAAATTGCCATATTTATAGAGTTTTGCTTACTCAAAAGCTTCAATTTTGACCAATTTCAGGCACATAAATGACTTTAAAGACACTTATTTTAGTTGAAAAAGTCTTAATTCACATCCAACAGTCGTTTGGAGTCAAAAGATTAAATGTTAAAGTTTCATCGATAAGGACCAGTTTGGGGACGTTCGACAGGTCCGGAGTCATCGTTTTTCATCAGAAAATTAATTTTTCGTACTGTACCAAAAATGATTCAAAATGTCAAATGGATCGTGCCTCATGTTGAATAACCACCTTTTAACCCTTCAGAGTGACCAAAATTGCCATTTTTACAGTTTTGCTTACTCAAAAGCTTCAATTTTGACCAATTTCAGGCACATAAATGACTTTAAACACACTTATTTTAGTTGAAAAAGTCATAATTCACATCCAACAGTCTTTTGGAGTCAAAAGATTAAATGTTAAACTTCTATCGATAAGGACCAGTTTGGGGACGTTCGACAGGTCCGGAGTCATCGTTTTTCATCAGAAAATTAATTTTTCGGACTATACCAAAAATGATTCAAAATGTCAAATGGATCGTGCCTCATGTTGAATAACCACATTTTAACCCCTCAGAGTGACCAAAATTGCCATTTTTACAAAGTTTTGCTTACTCAAAAGCTTCAATTTTGACCAATTTCAGGCACATAAATGACTTTAAAGACACTTATTTTAGTTGAAAAAGTCTTAATTCACATCCAACAGTCGTTTGGAGTCAAAAGATTAAATGTTAAAATTTCATCGATAAGGACCAGTTTGGGGACGTTCGACAGGTCCGGAGTCATCGTTTTTCATCAGAAAATTAATTTTTCGTACTGTACCAAAAATGATTCAAAATGTCAAATGGATCGTGCCTCATGTTGAATAACCACTTTTTAACCCCATCAGAGTGACCAAAATTGTCATTTTTACAGAGTTTTGCTTACTCAAAAGCTTCAATTTTGACCAATTTCAGGCACATAAATGACGTTAAACACACTTATTTTAGTTGAAAAAGTCATAATTCACATCCAACAGTCGTTTTGAGTCAAAAGATTAAATGTTAAAATTTCATCGATATGGACCATTTTGCGGACGTTCGACAGGTCCGGAGTCATCGTTTTTCATCAGAAATTTAATTTTTCGGACTATACCAAAAATGATTCAAAATATCAAATGGATCATGCCTCATGTTGAATAACCACATTTTAACCCCTCAGAGTGACCAAAATTGCCATTTTTACAAAGTTTTGCTTACTCAAAAGCTTCAATTTTGACCAATTTCAGGCACATAAATGACTTTAAAGACACTTATTTTAGTTGAAAAAGTCTTAATTCACATCCAACAGTCGTTTGGAGTCAAAAGATTAAATGTTAAAATTTCATCGATAAGGACCAGTTTGGGGACGTTCGACAGGTCCGGAGTCATCGTTTTTCATCAGAAAATTAATTTTTCGTACTGTACCAAAAATGATTCAAAATGTCAAATGGATCGTGCCTCATGTTGAATAACCACTTTTTAACCCCATCAGAGTGACCAAAATTGTCATTTTTACAGAGTTTTGCTTACTCAAAAGCTTCAATTTTGACCAATTTCAGGCACATAAATGACGTTAAACACACTTATTTTAGTTGAAAAAGTCATAATTCACATCCAACAGTCGTTTTGAGTCAAAAGATTAAATGTTAAAATTTCATCCATATTGACCATTTTGGGAACGTTCGACAGGTCCGGAGTCATCGTTTTTCATCAGAAAATTAAGTTTTAGGACTGTACCAAAAATGATTCAAAATGTCAAATGGATCGTGCCTCATGTTGAATAACCACTTTTTAACCCCTCAGAGTGACCAAAATTGGCATTTTTACAGAGTTTTGCTTACTCAAAAGCTACAATTTTGACCAATTTCAGGCACATAAATGACTTTAAACACACTTATTTTAGTTGAAAAAGTCATAATTCACATCCAACAGTCGTTTTGAGTCAAAAGATTAAATGTTAAAATTTCATCGATATGGACCATTTTGCGGACGTTCGACAGGTCCGGAGTCATCGTTTTTCATCAGAAATTTAATTTTTCGGACTATACCAAAAATGATTCAAAATATCAAATGGATCATGCCTCATGTTGAATAACCACCTTTTAACCCTTCAGAGTGACCAAAATTGCCATTTTTACAGTTTTGCTTACTCAAAAGCTTCAATTTTGACCAATTTCAGGCACATAAATGACTTTAAACACACTTATTTTAGTTGAAAAAGTCATAATTCACATCCAACAGTCTTTTGGAGTCAAAAGATTAAATGTTAAACTTCTATCGATAAGGACCAGTTTGGGGACGTTCGACAGGTCCGGAGTCATCGTTTTTCATCAGAAAATTAAGTTTTCGGACTATACCAAAAATGATTCAAAATGTCAAATGGATCGTGCCTCATGTTGAATAACCACTTTTTAACCCCTCAGAGTTACCAAAATTGCCATTTTTACAAAGTTTTGCTTACTCAAAAGCTTCAATTTTGACCAATTTCAGGCACATAAATGACTTTAAACACACTTATTTTAGTTGAAAAAGTCATAATTCACATCCAACAGTCGTTTGGAGTCAAAAGATTAAATGTTAAAATTTTATCGATATGGACCATTTTGGGGACGTTCGACATGTCCGGAGTCATCGTTTTTCATCAGAAATTTAAGTTTTTCGGACTACACCAAAAATGATTCAAAATGTCAAATGGATCGTGCCTCATGTTGAATAACCACTTTTTAACCCCTCAGAATGACCAAAATTGCCATATTTATAGAGTTTTGCTTACTCAAAAGCTTCAATTTTGACCAATTTCAGGCACATAAATGACTTTAAAGACACTTATTTTAGTTGAAAAAGTCTTAATTCACATCCAACAGTCGTTTGGAGTCAAAAGATTAAATGTTAAAATTTCATCGATAAGGACCAGTTTGGGGACGTTCGACAGGTCCGGAGTCATCGTTTTTCATCAGAAAATTAATTTTTCGTACTGTACCAAAAATGATTCAAAATGTCAAATGGATCGTGCCTCATGTTGAATAACCACCTTTTAACCCTTCAGAGTGACCAAAATTGCCATTTTTACAGTTTTGCTTACTCAAAAGCTTCAATTTTGACCAATTTCAGGCACATAAATGACTTTAAACACACTTATTTTAGTTGAAAAAGTCATAATTCACATCCAACAGTCTTTTGGAGTCAAAAGATTAAATGTTAAACTTCTATCGATAAGGACCAGTTTGGGGACGTTCGACAGGTCCGGAGTCATCGTTTTTCATCAGAAAATTAATTTTTCGTACTGTACCAAAAATGATTCAAAATGTCAAATGGATCGTGCCTCATGTTGAATAACCACTTTTTAACCCCATCAGAGTGACCAAAATTGTCATTTTTACAGAGTTTTGCTTACTCAAAAGCTTCAATTTTGACCAATTTCAGGCACATAAATGACGTTAAACACACTTATTTTAGTTGAAAAAGTCTTATTTCACATCCAACAGTCGTTTGGAGTCAAAAGATTAAATGTTAAAATTTCATCCATATTGACCATTTTGGGAACGTTCGACAGGTCCGGAGTCATCGTTTTTCATCAGAAAATTAAGTTTTAGGACTGTACCAAAAATGATTCAAAATGTCAAATGGATCGTGCCTCATGTTGAATAACCACTTTTTAACCCCTCAGAGTGACCAAAATTGGCATTTTTACAGAGTTTTGCTTACTCAAAAGCTACAATTTTGACCAATTTCAGGCACATAAATGACTTTAAACACACTTATTTTAGTTGAAAAAGTCATAATTCACATCCAACAGTCGTTTTGAGTCAAAAGAATAAATGTTAAAATTTCATCGATATGGACCATTTTTCGGACGTTCGACAGGTCCGGAGTCATCGTTTTTCATCAGAAATTTAATTTTTCGGACTATACCAAAAATGATTCAAAATATCAAATGGATCGTGCCTCATGTTGAATAACCACCTTTTAACCCTTCAGAGTGACCAAAATTGCCATTTTTACAGTTTTGCTTACTCAAAAGCTTCAATTTTGACCAATTTCAGGCACATAAATGACTTTAAACACACTTATTTTAGTTGAAAAAGTCATAATTCACATCCAACAGTCCTTTGGAGTCAAAAGATTAAATGTTAAACTTCTATCGATAAGGACCAGTTTGGGGACGTTCGACAGGTCCGGAGTCATCGTTTTTCATCAGAAAATTAATTTTTCGGACTGTACCAAAAATGATTCAAAATGTCAAATGGATCGTGCCTCATGTTGAATAACCACTTTTTAACTCCATCAGAGTGACCAAAATTGTCATTTTTACAGAGTTTTGCTTACTCAAAAGCTTCAATTTATACCAATTTCAGGCACATAAATGACGTTAAACACACTTATTTTAGTTGAAAAAGTCTTATTTCACATCCAACAGTCGTTTGGAGCCAAAAGAATAAATGTTAAAATTTCATCGATATGGACCATTTTGCGGACGTTCGACAGGTCCGGAGTCATCGTTTTTCATCAGAAATTTAATTTTTCGGACTATACCAAAAATGATTCAAAATATCAAATGGATCGTGCCTCATGTTGAATAACCACCTTTTAACCCTTCAGAGTGACCAAAATTGCCATTTTTACAGTTTTGCTTACTCAAAAGCTTCAATTTTGACCAATTTCAGGCACATAAATGACTTTAAACACACTTATTTTAGTTGAAAAAGTCATAATTCACATCCAACAGTCTTTTGGAGTCAAAAGATTAAATGTTAAACTTCTATCGATAAGGACCAGTTTGGGGACGTTCGACAGGTCCGGAGTCATCGTTTTTCATCAGAAAATTAATTTTTCGGACTATACCAAAAATGATTCAAAATGTCAAATGGATCGTGCCTCATGTTGAATAACCACTTTTTAACCCCTCAGAGTGACCAAAATTGCCATTTTTACAAAGTTTTGCTTACTCAAAAGCTTCAATTTTGACCAATTTCAGGCACATAAATGACTTTAAACACACTTATTTTAGTTGAAAAAGTCATAATTCACATCCAACAGTCGTTTGGAGTCAAAAGAATAAATGTTAAAATTTCATCGATATGGACCATTTTGGGGACGTTCGACATGTCCGGAGTCATCGTTTTTCATCAGAAATTTAAGTTTTTCGGACTACACCAAAAATGATTCAAAATGTCAAATGGATCGTGCCTCATGTTGAATAACCACTTTTTAACCCCTCAGAATGACCAAAATTGCCATATTTATAGAGTTTTGCTTACTCAAAAGCTTCAATTTTGACCAATTTCAGGCACATAAATGACTTTAAACACACTTATTTTAGTTGAAAAAGTCACAATTCACATCAAACAGTTGTTTGGAGTCAAAAGATTAAATGTTAAAATTTCATTGATATTGACCATTTTGGGAACGTTCGACAGGTCCGGAGTCATCGTTTTTCATCTGAAAATAAAGTTTTAGGACTGTACCAAAAATGATTCAAAATGTCAAATGGATCGTGCCTCATGTTGAATAACCACTTTTTAACCCCTCAGAGTGACCAAAATTGGCATTTTTACAGAGTTTTGCTTACTCAAAAGCTACAATTTTGACCAATTTCAGGCACATAAATGACTTTAAACACACTTATTTTAGTTGAAAAAGTCATAATTCACATCCAACAGTCGTTTTGAGTCAAAAGATTAAATGTTAAAATTTCATCGATATGGACCATTTTGCGGACGTTCGACAGGTCCGGAGTCATCGTTTTTCATCAGAAATTTAATTTTTCGGACTATACCAAAAATGATTCAAAATATCAAATGGATCGTGCCTCATGTTGAATAACCACCTTTTAACCCCTCAGAGTGACCAAAATTGGCATTTTTACAGAGTTTTGCTTACTCAAAAGCTACAATTTTGACCAATTTCAGGCACATAAATGACTTTAAACACACTTATTTTAGTTGAAAAAGTCATAATTCACATCCAACAGTCGTTTTGAGTCAAAAGATTAAATGTTAAAATTTCATCGATATGGACCATTTTGCGGACGTTCGACAGGTCCGGAGTCATCGTTTTTCATCAGAAATTTAATTTTTCGGACTATACCAAAAATGATTCAAAATATCAAATGGATCGTGCCTCATGCTGAATAACCACCTTTTAACCCTTCAGAGTGACCAAAATTGCCATTTTTACAGTTTTGCTTACTCAAAAGCTTCAATTTTGACCAATTTCAGGCACATAAATGACTTTAAACACACTTATTTTAGTTGAAAAAGTCATAATTCACATCCAACAGTCTTTTGGAGTCAAAAGATTAAATGTTAAACTTCTATCGATAAGGACCAGTTTGGGGACGATCGACAGGTCCGGAGTCATCGTTTTTCATCAGAAAATTAATTTTTCGGACTATACCAAAAATGATTCAAAATGTCAAATGGATCGTGCCTCATGTTGAATAACCACTTTTTAACCCCTCAGAGTGACCAAAATTGCCATTTTTACAAAGTTTTGCTTACTCAAAAGCTTCAATTTTGACCAATTTCAGGCACATAAATGACTTTAAACACACTTATTTTAGTTGAAAAAGTCATAATTCACATCCAACAGTCGTTTGGAGTCAAAAGATTAAATGTTAAAATTTTATCGATATGGACCATTTTGGGGACGTTCGACATGTCCGGAGTCATCGTTTTTCATCAGAAATTTAAGTTTTTCGGACTACACCAAAAATGATTCAAAATGTCAAATGGATCGTGCCTCATGTTGAATAACCACTTTTTAACCCCTCAGAATGACCACAATTGCCATATTTATAGAGTTTTGCTTACTCAAAAGCTTCAATTTTGACCAATTTCAGGCACATAAATGACTTTAAAGACACTTATTTTAGTTGAAAAAGTCTTAATTCACATCCAACAGTCGTTTGGAGTCAAAAGATTAAATGTTAAAATTTCATCGATAAGGACCAGTTTGGGGACGTTCGACAGGTCCGGAGTCATCGTTTTTCATCAGAAAATTAATTTTTCGTACTGTACCAAAAATGATTCAAAATGTCAAATGGATCGTGCCTCATGTTGAATAACCACTTTTTAACCCCATCAGAGTGACCAAAATTGTCATTTTTACAGAGTTTTGCTTACTCAAAAGCTTCAATTTTGACCAATTTCAGGCACATAAATGACGTTAAACACACTTATTTTAGTTGAAAAAGTCTTATTTCACATCCAACAGTCGTTTGGAGTCAAAAGATTAAATGTTAAAATTTCATCCATATTGACCATTTTGGGAACGTTCGACAGGTCCGGAGTCATCGTTTTTCATCAGAAAATTAATTTTTCGGACTGTACCAAAAAAGATTCAAAATGTCAAATGGATCGTGCCTCATGTTGAATAACCACTTTTTAACCCCTCAGAGTGACCAAAATTGGCATTTTTACAGAGTTTTGCTTACTCAAAAGCTACAATTTTGACCAATTTCAGGCACATAAATGACTTTAAACACACTTATTTTAGTTGAAAAAGTCATAATTCACATCCAACAGTCGTTTTGAGTCAAAAGATTAACAGCCTGATTCATGTACGGGCCGTTTTGCGTGTCCCTAATAGCGAATCATAGCGATTCGCTATTGAGGACACGCAAAACGGCATTCATGTAGGAATTGCAACTTAAATAGCGATTCCTACATGTTCTTTATTTGCGAGTAGCAATTTGCTACTCGCAAATACTCCCCATTCATTCCTATGGGCCAAGAGGCCCATTGGAATGAATGGGGATTTGCGAGTAGCAATTTGCTACTCGCAACTGAGATAGCGATTTTAAGGGTGCCAGGGGTGTCCAAAGGACGCCCTGTAGCACCCCTAAAATGCACTTATGGACAGGTGTTGCGCACACACATGTCCAAAGGACATGTGTGTGTGCTACATGCAACTTTGAAAAATGCTTTTAAATGCATTTTTCTGAGTTGTTGCTATTTACCGACAGGTCTGACCTGTCGGTAAATAGCGGCCCCAAAAGTCCAAAATCGCTATTTTGTTGTGTGTCATGAATAGCATTTAAGGAATCTCTATTAGAGATTCCTTAAATGCCATTCCACGCAAATATGCGAATTCTTAAATAGCGATTTTTGCATTTGGTATCAGGAATACCAAATGCAAAAATTGCGCTCGCAAAGGGCCAGATTCTGAGAATCTGGCCCTTTGCGAGTGCAATTTAGCTACATGAATCAGGCTGTAAATCTTAAAATTTCATCGATATGGACCATTTTCGGGACGTTCGACAGGTCCGGAGTCATCGTTTTTCATCAGAAAATTAATTTTTCGGACTGTCCCAAAAATAATTCAAAATGTCAAATGGATCGTGCCTCATTTTGAACAACCACTTTTTATCCCCTCAGAGTGACCAAAATTGCCATTTTTACAGAGTTTTGCTTACTCAAAAGCTTCAATTTTGACCAATTTCAGGCACATAAATGACTTTAAACACACTAATTTTAGTTGAAAAAGTCATAATACACATCCAACAGTCGTTTGGAGTCAAAAGATTAAATGTTAAAATTTCATCGATATGGACCATTTTGGGGACGTTCGACAGGTCCGGAGTCATCGTTTTTCATCAGAAAATAAATTTTTCGGACTATACCAAAAATGATTCAAAATGTCAAATGGATCGTGCCTCATGTTGAATAACCACTTTTTAACCCATCAGAGTGACCAAAATTGCCATTTTTACAAAATGCCAAAATTGCCATTTTGTCAAAATCAGTCGTTTGGAGTCAAGAGATTAAATGTTAACATTTCTTCGAGATGGACCATTTCGGGGGCGTTCGACAGGTCTGGAGTCATCGTTTTTCATCAGAAAATTAATTTTTTGGACTGTACCAAAAATGATTCAAAATGTCAAATGGATCATGCCTCATGTTGAATAACCACTTTTTAACCCCGCAGAGTGACCAAAATTGCCATTTTTATAGAGTTTTGCTTACTAAAAAGCTTAATTTTTTACCAATTTCAGGCACATAAATGACTTTAAACACACTTATTTTAGTTGAAAAAGTCTTAATTCACATCCAACAGTCGTTTGGAGTCAAAAGATTAAATGTTAAAATTTCATCGATATGGACCATTTTGGGGACGTTTGACAGGTCCAGAGTCATCGTTTTTCATCAGAAAATTAATTTTTCGGACTGTACCAAAAATAATTCAAAATGTCAAATGGATCGTGCCTCATGTTGAATAACCACTTTTTAACCCCTCATAGTGACCAAAATTGCCATTTTTTACAGAGTTTTGCTTACTCAAAAGCTTCAATTTTGACCAATTTCAGGCACATAAATGTCTTTAAACACACTTATTTTAGTTGAAAAAGTCATAATTCACATCCAACAGTTGTTTGGAGTCAAAAGATTAAATGTTAAAATTTCATCGATATGGACCATTTTGGGGACGTTCGACAGGTCCGGAGTCATCGTTTTTCCTCAGAAATTTAATTTTTCGGACTATACCAAAAAAGATTCATGTTGAATAACCACTTTTTAACCCTTCAGAGTGACCAAAATTGCCATTTTTACAGTTTTGCTTACTCAAAAGCTTCAATTTTGACCAATTTCAGGCACATAAATGAATTTAAACACACTTATTTTAGTTAAAAAATCTTAATTCACATCCAACAGTCGTTTGGAGTCAAAAGATTAAATGTTAACATTTCATCGATAAGGACCATTTTGGGGACGTTCGACAGGTCCGGTGTCATCATTTTTCATCAGAAAATTAATTTTTCAGACTGTACCAAAAATAATTCAAAATGTCAAATGGATCGTGCCTCATGTTGAATAACCACTTTTTATCCCCTCAGAGTGACCAAAAATTGCCATTTTTACAGAGTTTTGCTTACTAAAAAGCTTCATTTTTGACCAATTTCAGGCACATAAATGACTTTAAACACACTTATTTTAGTTGAAAAAGTCTTAATTCACATCCAACAGTCGTTTGGAGTCAAAAGATTAAATGTTAAAATTTCATCGATAAGGACCAGTTTGGGGACGTTCGACAGGTCCAGAGTCATCGTTTTTCATCAGAAATTTAATTTTTCGGACTATACCAAAAATGATTCAAAATATCAAATGGATCGTGCCTCATGTTGAATAACCACCTTTTAACCCTTCAGAGTGACCAAAATTGCCATTTTTACAGTTTTGCTTACTCAAAAGCTTCAAATTTGACCAATTTCAGGCACATAAATGACTTTAAACACACTTATTTTAGTTGAAAAAGTCATAATTCACATCCAACAGTCTTTTGGAGTCAAAAGATTAAATGTTAAACTTCTATCGATAAGGACCAGTTTGGGGACGTTCGACAGGTCCGGAGTCATTGTTTTTCATCAGAAAATTAATTTTTCGGACTATACCAAAAATGATTCAAAATGTCAAATGGATCGTGCCTCATGTTGAATAACCACTTTTTAACCCCTCAGAGTGACCAAAATTGCCATTTTTACAAAGTTTTGCTTACTCAAAAGCTTCAATTTTGACCAATTTCAGGCACATAAATGACTTTAAAGACACTTATTTTAGTTGAAAAAGTCTTAATTCACATCCAACAGTCGTTTGGAGTCAAAAGATTAAATGTTAAAATTTCATCGATAAGGACCGGTTTGGGGACGTTCGACAGGTCCGGAGTCATCGTTTTTCATCAGAAAATTAATTTTTCGTACTGTACCAAAAATGATTCAAAATGTCAAATGGATCGTGCCTCATGTTGAATAACCACTTTTTAACCCCATCAGAGTGACCAAAATTGTCATTTTTACAGAGTTTTGCTTACTCAAAAGCTTCAATTTTGACCAATTTCAGGCACATAAATGACGTTAAACACACTTATTTTAGTTGAAAAAGTCTTATTTCACATCCAACAGTCGTTTGGAGTCAAAAGATTACATGTTAAAATTTCATCCATATTGACCATTTTGGGAACGTTCGACAGGTCCAGAGTCATCGTTTTTCATCAGAAAATTAAGTTTTAGGACTGTACCAAAAATGATTCAAAATGTCAAATGGATCGTGCCTCATGTTGAATAACCACTTTTTAACCCCTCAGAGTGACCAAAATTGGCATTTTTACAGAGTTTTGCTTACTCAAAAGCTACAATTTTGACCAATTTCAGGCACATAAATGACTTTAAACACACTTATTTTAGTTGAAAAAGTCATAATTCACATCCAACAGTCGTTTTGAGTCAAAAGATTAAATGTTAAAATTTCATCGATATGGACCATTTTGCGGACGTTCGACAGGTCCGGAGTCATCGTTTTTCATCAGAAATTTAATTTTTCGGACTATACCAAAAATGATTCAAAATATCAAATGGATCGTGCCTCATGTTGAATAACCACCTTTTAACCCTTCAGAGTGACCAAAATTGCCATTTTTACAGTTTTGCTTACTCAAAAGCTTCAATTTTGACCAATTTCAGGCACATAAATGACTTTAAACACACTTATTTTAGTTGAAAAAGTAATAATTCACATCCAACAGTCTTTTGGAGTCAAAAGATTAAATGTTAAACTTCTATCGATAAGGACCAGTTTGGGGACGTTCGACAGGTCCGGAGTCATCGTTTTTCATCAGAAAATTAATTTTTCGGACTATACCAAAAATGATTCAAAATGTCAAATGGATCGTGCCTCATGTTGAATAACCACTTTTTAACCCCTCAGAGTGACCAAAATTGCCATTTTTACAAAGTTTTGCTTACTCAAAAGCTTCAATTTTGACCAATTTCAGGCACATAAATGACTTTAAACACACTTATTTTAGTTGAAAAAGTCATAATTCACATCCAACAGTCGTTTTGAGTCAAAAGATTAATGTTAAAATTTCATCGATATGGACCATTTTGCGGACGTTCGACAGGTCCGGAGTCATCGTTTTTCATCAGAAATTTAATTTTTCGGACTATACCAAAAATGATTCAAAATATCAAATGGATCGTGCCTCATGTTGAATAACCACCTTTTAACCCCTCAGAGTGACCAAAATTGGCATTTTTACAGAGTTTTGCTTACTCAAAAGCTACAATTTTGACCAATTTCAGGCACATAAATGACTTTAAACACACTTATTTTAGTTGAAAAAGTCATAATTCACATCCAACAGTCGTTTGGAGTCAAAAGATTAAATGTTAAAATTTCATCGATATGGACCATTTTGGGGACGTTCGACATGTCCGGAGTCATCGTTTTTCATCAGAAATTTAAGTTTTTCGGACTACACCAAAAATGATTCAAAATGTCAAATGGATCGTGCCTCATGTTGAATAACCACTTTTTAACCCCTCAGAATGACCAAAATTGCCATATTTATAGAGTTTTGCTTACTCAAAAGCTTCAATTTTGACCAATTTCAGGCACATAAATGACTTTAAACACACTTATTTTAGTTGAAAAAGTCACAATTCACATCAAACAGTTGTTTGGAGTCAAAAGATTAAATGTTAAAATTTCATCGATATTGACCATTTTGGGAACGTTCGACAGGTCCGGAGTCATCGTTTTTCATCTGAAAATAAAGTTTTAGGACTGTACCAAAAATGATTCAAAATGTCAAATGGATCGTGCCTCATGTTGAATAACCACTTTTTAACCCCTCAGAGTGACCAAAATTGGCATTTTTACAGAGTTTTGCTTACTCAAAAGCTACAATTTTGACCAATTTCAGGCACATAAATGACTTTAAACACACTTATTTTAGTTGAAAAAGTCATAATTCACATCCAACAGTCGTTTTGAGTCAAAAGATTAATGTTAAAATTTCATCGATATGGACCATTTTGCGGACGTTCGACAGGTCCGGAGTCATCGTTTTTCATCAGAAATTTAATTTTTCGGACTATACCAAAAATGATTCAAAATATCAAATGGATCGTGCCTCATGTTGAATAACCACCTTTTAACCCCTCAGAGTGACCAAAATTGGCATTTTTACAGAGTTTTGCTTACTCAAAAGCTACAATTTTGACCAATTTCAGGCACATAAATGACTTTAAACACACTTATTTTAGTTGAAAAAGTCATAATTCACATCCAACAGTCGTTTTGAGTCAAAAGATTAAATGTTAAAATTTCATCGATATGGACCATTTTGCGGACGTTCGACAGGTCCGGAGTCATCGTTTTTCATCAGAAATTTAATTTTTCGGACTATACCAAAAATGATTCAAAATATCAAATGGATCGTGCCTCATGTTGAATAACCACCTTTTAACCCTTCAGAGTGACCAAAATTGCCATTTTTACAGTTTTGCTTACTCAAAAGCTTAAATTTTGAAAAATTTCAGGCACATAAATGACTTTAAACACACTTATTTTAGTTGAAAAAGTCATAATTCACATCCAACAGTCTTTTGGAGCCAAAAGATTAAATGTTAAACTTCTATCGATAAGGACCAGTTTGGGGACGTTCGACAGGTCCGGAGTCATCGTTTTTCATCAGAAAATTAATTTTTCGGACTATACCAAAAATGATTCAAAATGTCAAATGGATCGTGCCTCATGTTGAATAACCACTTTTTAACCCCTCAGAGTGACCAAAATTGCCATTTTTACAAAGTTTTGCTTACTCAAAAGCTTCAATTTTGACCAATTTCAGGCACATAAATGACTTTAAACACACTTATTTTAGTTGAAAAAGTCATAATTCACATCCAACAGTCGTTTGGAGTCAAAAGATTAAATGTTAAAATTTTATCGATATGGACCATTTTGGGGACGTTCGACATGTCCGGAGTCATCGTTTTTCATCAGAAATTTAAGTTTTTCGGACTACACCAAAAATGATTCAAAATGTCAAATGGATCGTGCCTCATGTTGAATAACCACTTTTTAACCCCTCAGAATGACCAAAATTGCCATATTTATAGAGTTTTGCTTACTCAAAAGCTTCAATTTTGACCAATTTCAGGCACATAAATGACTTTAAAGACACTTATTTTAGTTGAAAAAGTCTTAATTCACATCCAACAGTCGTTTGGAGTCAAAAGATTAAATGTTAAAGTTTCATCGATAAGGACCAGTTTGGGGACGTTCGACAGGTCCGGAGTCATCGTTTTTCATCAGAAAATTAATTTTTCGTACTGTACCAAAAATGATTCAAAATGTCAAATGGATCGTGCCTCATGTTGAATAACCACCTTTTAACCCTTCAGAGTGACCAAAATTGCCATTTTTACAGTTTTGCTTACTCAAAAGCTTCAATTTTGACCAATTTCAGGCACATAAATGACTTTAAACACACTTATTTTAGTTGAAAAAGTCATAATTCACATCCAACAGTCTTTTGGAGTCAAAAGATTAAATGTTAAACTTCTATCGATAAGGACCAGTTTGGGGACGTTCGACAGGTCCGGAGTCATCGTTTTTCATCAGAAAATTAATTTTTCGGACTATACCAAAAATGATTCAAAATGTCAAATGGATCGTGCCTCATGTTGAATAACCACATTTTAACCCCTCAGAGTGACCAAAATTGCCATTTTTACAAAGTTTTGCTTACTCAAAAGCTTCAATTTTGACCAATTTCAGGCACATAAATGACTTTAAAGACACTTATTTTAGTTGAAAAAGTCTTAATTCACATCCAACAGTCGTTTGGAGTCAAAAGATTAAATGTTAAAATTTCATCGATAAGGACCAGTTTGGGGACGTTCGACAGGTCCGGAGTCATCGTTTTTCATCAGAAAATTAATTTTTCGTACTGTACCAAAAATGATTCAAAATGTCAAATGGATCGTGCCTCATGTTGAATAACCACTTTTTAACCCCATCAGAGTGACCAAAATTGTCATTTTTACAGAGTTTTGCTTACTCAAAAGCTTCAATTTTGACCAATTTCAGGCACATAAATGACGTTAAACACACTTATTTTAGTTGAAAAAGTCTTATTTCACATCCAACAGTCGTTTGGAGTCAAAAGATTAAATGTTAAAATTTCATCCATATTGACCATTTTGGGAACGTTCGACAGGTCCGGAGTCATCGTTTTTCATCAGAAAATTAAGTTTTAGGACTGTACCAAAAATGATTCAAAATGTCAAATGGATCGTGCCTCATGTTGAATAACCACTTTTTAACCCCTCAGAGTGACCAAAATTGGCATTTTTACAGAGTTTTGCTTACTCAAAAGCTACAATTTTGACCAATTTCAGGCACATAAATGACTTTAAACACACTTATTTTAGTTGAAAAAGTCATAATTCACATCCAACAGTCTTTTGGAGTCAAAAGATTAAATGTTAAACTTCTATCGATAAGGACCAGTTTGGGGACGTTCGACAGGTCCGGAGTCATCGTTTTTCATCAGAAAATTAAGTTTTCGGACTATACCAAAAATGATTCAAAATGTCAAATGGATCGTGCCTCATGTTGAATAACCACTTTTTAACCCCTCAGAGTTACCAAAATTGCCATTTTTACAAAGTTTTGCTTACTCAAAAGCTTCAATTTTGACCAATTTCAGGCACATAAATGACTTTAAACACACTTATTTTAGTTGAAAAAGTCATAATTCACATCCAACAGTCGTTTGGAGTCAAAAGATTAAATGTTAAAATTTTATCGATATGGACCATTTTGGGGACGTTCGACATGTCCGGAGTCATCGTTTTTCATCAGAAATTTAAGTTTTTCGGACTACACCAAAAATGATTCAAAATGTCAAATGGATCGTGCCTCATGTTGAATAACCACTTTTTAACCCCTCAGAATGACCAAAATTGCCATATTTATAGAGTTTTGCTTACTCAAAAGCTTCAATTTTGACCAATTTCAGGCACATAAATGACTTTAAAGACACTTATTTTAGTTGAAAAAGTCTTAATTCACATCCAACAGTCGTTTGGAGTCAAAAGATTAAATGTTAAAATTTCATCGATAAGGACCAGTTTGGGGACGTTCGACAGGTCCGGAGTCATCGTTTTTCATCAGAAAATTAATTTTTCGTACTGTACCAAAAATGATTCAAAATGTCAAATGGATCGTGCCTCATGTTGAATAACCACCTTTTAACCCTTCAGAGTGACCAAAATTGCCATTTTTACAGTTTTGCTTACTCAAAAGCTTCAATTTTGACCAATTTCAGGCACATAAATGACTTTAAACACACTTATTTTAGTTGAAAAAGTCATAATTCACATCCAACAGTCTTTTGGAGTCAAAAGATTAAATGTTAAACTTCTATCGATAAGGACCAGTTTGGGGACGTTCGACAGGTCCGGAGTCATCGTTTTTCATCAGAAAATTAATTTTTCGGACTA
Source organism: Lissotriton vulgaris (assembly GCF_964263255.1). NCBI lineage: Eukaryota > Metazoa > Chordata > Amphibia > Caudata > Salamandridae > Lissotriton > Lissotriton vulgaris. The sequence continues at coordinate 286,707 of NW_028251798.1, read as the reverse complement.
TACCAAAAATGATTCAAAATGTCAAATGGATCGTGCCTCATGTTGAATAACCACATTTTAACCCCTCAGAGTGACCAAAATTGCCATTTTTACAAAGTTTTGCTTACTCAAAAGCTTCAATTTTGACCAATTTCAGGCACATAAATGACTTTAAAGACACTTATTTTAGTTGAAAAAGTCTTAATTCACATCCAACAGTCGTTTGGAGTCAAAAGATTAAATGTTAAAATTTCATCGATAAGGACCAGTTTGGGGACGTTCGACAGGTCCGGAGTCATCGTTTTTCATCAGAAAATTAATTTTTCGTACTGTACCAAAAATGATTCAAAATGTCAAATGGATCGTGCCTCATGTTGAATAACCACTTTTTAACCCCATCAGAGTGACCAAAATTGTCATTTTTACAGAGTTTTGCTTACTCAAAAGCTTCAATTTTGACCAATTTCAGGCACATAAATGACGTTAAACACACTTATTTTAGTTGAAAAAGTCTTATTTCACATCCAACAGTCGTTTGGAGTCAAAAGATTAAATGTTAAAATTTCATCCATATTGACCATTTTGGGAACGTTCGACAGGTCCGGAGTCATCGTTTTTCATCAGAAAATTAAGTTTTAGGACTGTACCAAAAATGATTCAAAATGTCAAATGGATCGTGCCTCATGTTGAATAACCACTTTTTAACCCCTCAGAGTGACCAAAATTGGCATTTTTACAGAGTTTTGCTTACTCAAAAGCTACAATTTTGACCAATTTCAGGCACATAAATGACTTTAAACACACTTATTTTAGTTGAAAAAGTCATAATTCACATCCAACAGTCGTTTTGAGTCAAAAGATTAAATGTTAAAATTTCATCGATATGGACCATTTTGCGGACGTTCGACAGGTCCGGAGTCATCGTTTTTCATCAGAAATTTAATTTTTCGGACTATACCAAAAATGATTCAAAATATCAAATGGATCATGCCTCATGTTGAATAACCACCTTTTAACCCTTCAGAGTGACCAAAATTGCCATTTTTACAGTTTTGCTTACTCAAAAGCTTCAATTTTGACCAATTTCAGGCACATAAATGACTTTAAACACACTTATTTTAGTTGAAAAAGTCATAATTCACATCCAACAGTCTTTTGGAGTCAAAAGATTAAATGTTAAACTTCTATCGATAAGGACCAGTTTGGGGACGTTCGACAGGTCCGGAGTCATCGTTTTTCATCAGAAAATTAATTTTTCGGACTATACCAAAAATGATTCAAAATGTCAAATGGATCGTGCCTCATGTTGAATAACCACTTTTTAACCCCTCAGAGTGACCAAAATTGCCATTTTTACAAAGTTTTGCTTACTCAAAAGCTTCAATTTTGACCAATTTCAGGCACATAAATGACTTTAAACACACTTATTTTAGTTGAAAAAGTCATAATTCACATCCAACAGTCGTTTGGAGTCAAAAGATTAAATGTTAAAATTTCATCGATATGGACCATTTTGGGGACGTTCGACATGTCCGGAGTCATCGTTTTTCATCAGAAATTTAAGTTTTTCGGACTACACCAAAAATGATTCAAAATGTCAAATGGATCGTGCCTCATGTTGAATAACCACTTTTTAACCCCTCAGAATGACCAAAATTGCCATATTTATAGAGTTTTGCTTACTCAAAAGCTTCAATTTTGACCAATTTCAGGCACATAAATGACTTTAAACACACTTATTTTAGTTGAAAAAGTCACAATTCACATCAAACAGTTGTTTGGAGTCAAAAGATTAAATGTTAAAATTTCATCGATATTGACCATTTTGGGAACGTTCGACAGGTCCGGAGTCATCGTTTTTCATCTGAAAATAAAGTTTTAGGACTGTACCAAAAATGATTCAAAATGTCAAATGGATCGTGCCTCATGTTGAATAACCACTTTTTAACCCCTCAGAGTGACCAAAATTGGCATTTTTACAGAGTTTTGCTTACTCAAAAGCTACAATTTTGACCAATTTCAGGCACATAAATGACTTTAAACACACTTATTTTAGTTGAAAAAGTCATAATTCACATCCAACAGTCGTTTTGAGTCAAAAGATTAAATGTTAAAATTTCATCGATATGGACCATTTTGCGGACGTTCGACAGGTCCGGAGTCATCGTTTTTCATCAGAAATTTAATTTTTCGGACTATACCAAAAATGATTCAAAATATCAAATGGATCGTGCCTCATGTTGAATAACCACCTTTTAACCCCTCAGAGTGACCAAAATTGGCATTTTTACAGAGTTTTGCTTACTCAAAAGCTACAATTTTGACCAATTTCAGGCACATAAATGACTTTAAACACACTTATTTTAGTTGAAAAAGTCATAATTCACATCCAACAGTCGTTTTGAGTCAAAAGATTAAATGTTAAAATTTCATCGATATGGACCATTTTGCGGACGTTCGACAGGTCCGGAGTCATCGTTTTTCATCAGAAATTTAATTTTTCGGACTATACCAAAAATGATTCAAAATATCAAATGGATCGTGCCTCATGTTGAATAACCACCTTTTAACCCTTCAGAGTGACCAAAATTGCCATTTTTACAGTTTTGCTTACTCAAAAGCTTCAATTTTGACCAATTTCAGGCACATAAATGACTTTAAACACACTTATTTTAGTTGAAAAAGTCATAATTCACATCCAACAGTCTTTTGGAGTCAAAAGATTAAATGTTAAACTTCTATCGATAAGGACCAGTTTGGGGACGTTCGACAGGTCCGGAGTCATCGTTTTTCATCAGAAATTTAAGTTTTTCGGACTACACCAAAAATGATTCAAAATGTCAAATGGATCGTGCCTCATGTTGAATAACCACTTTTTAACCCCTCAGAATGACCAAAATTGCCATATTTATAGAGTTTTGCTTACTCAAAAGCTTCAATTTTGACCAATTTCAGGCACATAAATGACTTTAAAGACACTTATTTTAGTTGAAAAAGTCTTAATTCACATCCAACAGTCGTTTGGAGTCAAAAGATTAAATGTTAAAATTTCATCAATAAGGACCAGTTTGGGGACGTTCGACAGGTCCGGAGTCATCGTTTTTCATCAGAAAATTAATTTTTCGTACTGTACCAAAAATGATTCAAAATGTCAAATGGATCGTGCCTCATGTTGAATAACCACTTTTTAACCCCATCAGAGTGACCAAAATTGTCATTTTTACAGAGTTTTGCTTACTCAAAAGCTTCAATTTTGACCAATTTCAGGCACATAAATGACGTTAAACACACTTATTTTAGTTGAAAAAGTCTTATTTCACATCCAACAGTCGTTTGGAGTCAAAAGATTAAATGTTAAAATTTCATCCATATTGACCATTTTGGGAACGTTCGACAGGTCCGGAGTCATCGTTTTTCATCAGAAAATTAATTTTTCGGACTGTACCAAAAAAGATTCAAAATGTCAAATGGATCGTGCCTCATGTTGAATAACCACTTTTTAACCCCTCAGAGTGACCAAAATTGGCATTTTTACAGAGTTTTGCTTACTCAAAAGCTACAATTTTGACCAATTTCAGGCACATAAATGACTTTAAACACACTTATTTTAGTTGAAAAAGTCATAATTCACATCCAACAGTCGTTTTGAGTCAAAAGATTAAATCTTAAAATTTCATCGATATGGACCATTTTCGGGACGTTCGACAGGTCGGGAGTCATCGTTTTTCATCACAAAATTAATTTTTCGGACTGTCCCAAAAATAATTCAAAATGTCAAATGGATCGTGCCTCATTTTGAACAACCACTTTTTATCCCCTCAGAGTGACCAAAATTGCCATTTTTACAGAGTTTTGCTTACTCAAAAGCTTCAATTTTGACCAATTTCAGGCACATAAATGACTTTAAACACACTAATTTTAGTTGAAAAAGTCATAATACACATCCAACAGTCGTTTGGAGTCAAAAGATTAAATGTTAAAATTTCATCGATATGGACCATTTTGGGGACGTTCGACAGGTCCGGAGTCATCGTTTTTCATCCGAAAATAAATTTTTCGGACTATACCAAAAATGATTCAAAATGTCAAATGGATCGTGCCTCATGTTGAATAACCACTTTTTAACCCATCAGAGTGACCAAAATTGCCATTTTTACAAAATGCCAAAATTGCCATTTTGACAAAATCAGTCGTTTGGAGTCAAGAGATTAAATGTTAACATTTCTTCGAGATGGACCATTTCGGGGGCGTTCGACAGGTCTGGAGTCATCGTTTTTCATCAGAAAATTAATTTTTTGGACTGTACCAAAAATGATTCAAAATGTCAAATGGATCATGCCTCATGTTGAATAACCACTTTTTAACCCCGCAGAGTGACCAAAATTGCCATTTTTATAGAGTTTTGCTTACTAAAAAGCTTAATTTTTTACCAATTTCAGGCACATAAATGACTTTAAACACACTTATTTTAGTTGAAAAAGTCTTAATTCACATCCAACAGTCGTTTGGAGTCAAAAGATTAAATGTTAAAATTTCATCGATATGGACCATTTTGGGGACGTTTGACAGGTCCAGTCATCGTTTTTCATCAGAAAATTAATTTTTCGGACTGTACCAAAAATAATTCAAAATGTCAAATGGATCGTGCCTCATGTTGAATAACCACTTTTTAACCCCTCATAGTGACCAAAATTGCCATTTTTTACAGAGTTTTGCTTACTCAAAAGCTTCAATTTTGACCAATTTCAGGCACATAAATGTCTTTAAACACACTTATTTTAGTTCAAAAAGTCATAATTCACATCCAACAGTTGTTTGGAGTCAAAAGATTAAATGTTAAAATTTCATCGATATGGACCATTTTGGGGACGTTCGACAGGTCCGGAGTCATCGTTTTTCATCAGAAATTTAATTTTTCGGACTATACCAAAAAAGATTCATGTTGAATAACCACTTTGTAACCCTTCAGAGTGACCAAAATTGCCATTTTTACAGTTTTGCTTACTCAAAAGCTTCAATTTTGACCAATTTCAGGCACATAAATGAATTTAAACACACTTATTTTCGTTAAAAAATCTTAATTCACATCCAACAGTCGTTTGGAGTCAAAAGATTAAATGTTAACATTTCATCGATAAGGACCATTTTGGGGACGTTCGACAGGTCCGGTGTCATCATTTTTCATCAGAAAATTAATTTTTCAGACTGTACCAAAAATAATTCAAAATGTCAAATGGATCGTGCCTCATGTTGAATAACCACTTTTTATCCCCTCAGAGTGACCAAAAATTGCCATTTTTACAGAGTTTTGCTTACTAAAAAGCTTCATTTTTGACCAATTTCAGGCACATAAATGACTTTAAACACACTTATTTTAGTTGAAAAAGTCTTAATTCACATCCAACAGTCGTTTGGAGTCAAAAGATTAAATGTTAAAATTTCATCGATAAGGACCAGTTTGGGGACGTTCGACAGGTCCAGAGTCATCGTTTTTCATCAGAAATTTAATTTTTCGGACTATACCAAAAATGATTCAAAATATCAAATGGATCGTGCCTCATGTTGAATAACCACCTTTTAACCCTTCAGAGTGACCAAAATTGCCATTTTTACAGTTTTGCTTACTCAAAAGCTTCAATTTTGACCAATTTCAGGCACATAAATGACTTTAAACACACTTATTTTAGTTGAAAAAGTCTTAATTCACATCCAACAGTTGTTTGGAGTCAAAAGATTAAATGTTAAAATTTCATCGATAAGGACCAGTTTGGGGACGTTCGACAGGTCCGGAGTCATCGTTTTTCATCAGAAAATTAATTTTTCGTACTGTACCAAAAATGATTCAAAATGTCAAATGGATCGTGCCTCATGTTGAATAACCACTTTTTAACTCCATCAGAGTGACCAAAATTGTCATTTTTACAGAGTTTTGCTTACTCAAAAGCTTCAATTTATACCAATTTCAGGCACATAAATGACGTTAAACACACTTATTTTAGTTGAAAAAGTCTTATTTCACATCCAACAGTCGTTTGGAGCCAAAAGATTAAATGTTAAAATTTCATCCATATTGACCATTTTGGGAACGTTCGACAGGTCCGGAGTCATCGTTTTTCATCAGAAAATTAAGTTTTAGGACTGTACCAAAAATGATTCAAAATGTCAAATGGATCGTGCCTCATGTTGAATAACCACTTTTTAACCCCTCAGAGTGACCAAAATTGGCATTTTTACAGAGTTTTGCTTACTCAAAAGCTACAATTTTGACCAATTTCAGGCACATAAATGACTTTAAACACACTTATTTTAGTTGAAAAAGTCATAATTCACATCCAACAGTCGTTTTGAGTCAAAAGAATAAATGTTAAAATTTCATCGATATGGACCATTTTGCGGACGTTCGACAGATCCGGAGTCATCGTTTTTCATCAGAAATTTAATTTTTCGGACTATACCAGAAATGATTCAAAATATCAAATGGATCGTGCCTCATGTTGAATAACCACCTTTTAACCCTTCAGAGTGACCAAAATTGCCATTTTTACAGTTTTGCTTACTCAAAAGCTTCAATTTTGACCAATTTGAGGCACATAAATGACTTTAAACACACTTATTTTAGTTGAAAAAGTCATAATTCACATCCAACAGTCTTTTGGAGTCAAAAGATTAAATGTTAAACTTCTATCGATAAGGACCAGTTTGGGGACGTTCGACAGGTCCGGAGTCATCGTTTTTCATCAGAAAATTAATTTTTCGGACTATACCAAAAATGATTCAAAATGTCAAATGGATCGTGCCTCATGTTGAATAACCACTTTTTAACCCCTCAGAGTGACCAAAATTGCCATTTTTACAAAGTTTTGCTTACTCAAAAGCTTCAATTTTGACCAATTTCAGGCACATAAATGACTTTAAACACACTTATTTTAGTTGAAAAAGTCATAATTCACATCCAACAGTCGTTTGGAGTCAAAAGATTAAATGTTAAAATTTCATCGATATGGACCATTTTGGGGACGTTCGACATGTCCGGAGTCATCGTTTTTCATCAGAAATTTAAGTTTTTCGGACTACACCAAAAATGATTCAAAATGTCAAATGGATCGTGCCTCATGTTGAATAACCACTTTTTAACCCCTCAGAATGACCAAAATTGCCATATTTATAGAGTTTTGCTTACTCAAAAGCTTCAATTTTGACCAATTTCAGGCACATAAATGACTTTAAACACACTTATTTTAGTTGAAAAAGTCACAATTCACATCAAACAGTTGTTTGGAGTCAAAAGATTAAATGTTAAAATTTCATCGATATTGACCATTTTATGAACGTTCGACAGGTCCAGAGTCATCGTTTTTCATCTGAAAATAAAGTTTTAGGACTGTACCAAAAATGATTCAAAATGTCAAATGGATCGTGCCTCATGTTGAATAACCACTTTTTAACCCCTCAGAGTGACCAAAATTGGCATTTTTACAGAGTTTTGCTTACTCAAAAGCTACAATTTTGACCAATTTCAGGCACATAAATGACTTTAAACACACTTATTTTAGTTGAAAAAGTCATAATTCACATCCAACAGTCGTTTTGAGTCAAAAGATTAAATGTTAAAATGTCATCGATATGGACCATTTTGCGGACGTTCGACAGGTCCGGAGTCATCGTTTTTCATCAGAAATTTAATTTTTCGGACTATACCAAAAATGATTCAAAATATCAAATGGATCGTGCCTCATGTTGAATAACCACCTTTTAACCCCTCAAAGTGACCAAAATTGGCATTTTTACAGAGTTTTGCTTACTCAAAAGCTACAATTTTGACCAATTTCAGGCACATAAATGACTTTAAACACACTTATTTTAGTTGAAAAAGTCATAATTCACATCCAACAGTCGTTTTGAGTCAAAAGATTAAATGTTAAAATTTCATCGATATGGACCATTTTGCGGACGTTCGACAGGTCCGGAGTCATCGTTTTTCATCAGAAATTTAATTTTTCGGACTATACCAAAAATGATTCAAAATATCAAATGGATCGTGCCTCATGTTGAATAACCACCTTTTAACCCTTCAGAGTGACCAAAATTGCAATTTTTACAGTTTTGCTTACTCAAAAGCTTCAATTTTGACCAATTTCAGGCACATAAATGACTTTAAACACACTTATTTTAGTTGAAAAAGTCATAATTCACATCCAACAGTCTTTTGGAGTCAAAAGATTAAATGTTAAACTTCTATCGATAAGGACCAGTTTGGGGACGTTCGACAGGTCCGGAGTCATCGTTTTTCATCAGAAAATTAATTTTTCGGACTATACCAAAAATGATTCAAAATGTCAAATGGATCGTGCCTCATGTTGAATAACCACTTTTTAACCCCTCAGAGTGACCAAAATTGCCATTTTTACAAAGTTTTGCTTACTCAAAAGCTTCAATTTTGACCAATTTCAGGCACATAAATGACTTTAAACACACTTATTTTAGTTGAAAAAGTCATAATTCACATCCAACAGTCGTTTGGAGTCAAAAGATTAAATGTTAAAATTTTATCGATATGGACCATTTTGGGGACGTTCGACATGTCCGGAGTCATCGTTTTTCATCAGAAATTTAAGTTTTTCGGACTCCACCAAAAATGATTCAAAATGTCAAATGGATCGTGCCTCATGTTGAATAACCACTTTTTAACCCCTCAGAATGACCAAAATTGCCATATTTATAGAGTTTTGCTTACTCAAAAGCTTCAATTTTGACCAATTTCAGGCACATAAATGACTTTAAAGACACTTATTTTAGTTGAAAAAGTCTTAATTCACATCCAACAGTCGTTTGGAGTCAAAAGATTAAATGTTAAAATTTCATCGATAAGGACCAGTTTGGGGACGTTCGACAGGTCCGGAGTCATCGTTTTTCATCAGAAAATTAATTTTTCGTACTGTACCAAAAATGATTCAAAATGTCAAATGGATCGTGCCTCATGTTGAATAACCACTTTTTAACCCCATCAGAGTGACCAAAATTGTCATTTTTACAGAGTTTTGCTTACTCAAAAGCTTCAATTTTGACCAATTTCAGGCACATAAATGACGTTAAACACACTTATTTTAGTTGAAAAAGTCTTATTTCACATCCAACAGTCGTTTGGAGTCAAAAGATTAAATGTTAAAATTTCATCCATATTGACCATTTTGGGAACGTTCGACAGGTCCGGAGTCATCGTTTTTCATCAGAAAATACATTTTTCGGACTGTCCCAAAAATAATTCAAAATGTCAAATGGATCGTGCCTCATTTTGAACAACCACTTTTTATCCCCTCAGAGTGACCAAAATTGCCATTTTTACAGAGTTTTGCTTACTCAAAAGCTTCAATTTTGACCAATTTCAGGCACATAAATGACTTTAAACACACTAATTTTAGTTGAAAAAGTCATAATACACATCCAACAGTCGTTTGGAGTCAAAAGATTAAATGTTAAAATTTCATCGATATGGACCATTTTTGGGACGTTCGACAGGTCCGGAGTCATCGTTTTTCATCAGAAAATAAATTTTTCGGACTATACCAAAAATGATTCAAAATGTCAAATGGATCGTGCCTCATGTTGAATAACCACTTTTTAACCCATCAGAGTGACCAAAATTGCCATTTTTACAAAATGCCAAAATTGCCATTTTGACAAAATCAGTCGTTTGGAGTCAAGAGATTAAATGTTAACATTTCTTCGAGATGGACCATTTCGGGGGCGTTCGACAGGTCTGGAGTCATCGTTTTTCATCAGAAAATTAATTTTTTGGACTGTACCAAAAATGATTCAAAATGTCAAATGGATCATGCCTCATGTTGAATAACCACTTTTTAACCCCGCAGAGTGACCAAAATTGCCATTTTTATAGAGTTTTGCTTACTAAAAAGCTTAATTTTTTACCAATTTCAGGCACATAAATGACTTTAAACACACATATTTTAGTTGAAAAAGTCTTAATTCACATCCAACAGTCGTTTGGAGTCAAAAGATTAAATGTTAAAATTTCATCGATATGGACCATTTTGGGGACGTTTGACAGGTCCAGAGTCATCGTTTTTCATCAGAAAATTAATTTTTCGGACTGTACCAAAAATAATTCAAAATGTCAAATGGATCGTGCCTCATGTTGAATAACCACTTTTTAACCCCTCATAGTGACCAAAATTGCCATTTTTTACAGAGTTTTGCTTACTCAAAAGCTTCAATTTTGACCAATTTCAGGCACATAAATGTCTTTAAACACACTTATTTTAGTTGAAAAAGTCATAATTCACATCCAACAGTTGTTTGGAGTCAAAAGATTAAATGTTAAAATTTCATCGATATGGACCATTTTGGGGACGTTCGACAGGTCCGGAGTCATCGTTTTTCATCAGAAATTTAATTTTTCGGACTATACCAAAAAAGATTCATGTTGAATAACCACTTTTTAACCCTTCAGAGTGACCAAAATTGCCATTTTTACAGTTTTGCTTACTCAAAAGCTTCAATTTTGACCAATTTCAGGCACATAAATGAATTTAAACACACTTATTTTAGTTAAAAAATCTTAATTCACATCCAACAGTCGTTTGGAGTCAAAAGATTAAATGTTAACATTTCATCGATAAGGACCATTTTGGGGACGTTCGACAGGTCCGGTGTCATCATTTTTCATCAGAAAATTAATTTTTCAGACTGTACCAAAAATAATTCAAAATGTCAAATGGATCGTGCCTCATGTTGAATAACCACTTTTTATCCCCTCAGAGTGACCAAAAATTGCCATTTTTACAGAGTTTTGCTTACTAAAAAGCTTCATTTTTGACCAATTTCAGGCACATAAATGACTTTAAACACACTTATTTTAGTTGAAAAAGTCTTAATTCACATCCAACAGTCGTTTGGAGTCAAAAGATTAAATGTTAAAATTTCATCGATAAGGACCAGTTTGGGGACGTTCGACAGGTCCAGAGTCATCGTTTTTCATCAGAAATTTAATTTTTCGGACTATACCAAAAATGATTCAAAATGTCAAATGGATCGTGCCTCATGTTGAATAACCACTTTTTAACCCCTCAGAGTGACCAAAATTGCCATTTTTACAAAGTTTTGCTTACTCAAAAGCTTCAATTTTGACCAATTTCAGGCACATAAATGACTTTAAAGACACTTATTTTAGTTGAAAAAGTCTTAATTCACATCCAACAGTCGTTTGGAGTCAAAAGATTAAATGTTAAAATTTCATCGATAAGGACCAGTTTGGGGACGTTCGACAGGTCCGGAGTCATCGTTTTTCATCAGAAAATTAATTTTTCGTACTGTACCAAAAATGATTCAAAATGTCAAATGGATCGTGCCTCATGTTGAATAACCACTTTTTAACCCCATCAGAGTGACCAAAATTGTCATTTTTACAGAGTTTTGCTTACTCAAAAGCTTCAATTTTGACCAATTTCAGGCACATAAATGACGTTAAACACACTTATTTTAGTTGAAAAAGTCTTATTTCACATCCAACAGTCGTTTGGAGTCAAAAGATTAAATGTTAAAATTTCATCCATATTGACCATTTTGGGAACGTTCGACAGGTCCAGAGTCATCGTTTTTCATCAGAAAATTAAGTTTTAGGACTGTACCAAAAATGATTCAAAATGTCAAATGGATCGTGCCTCATGTTGAATAACCACTTTTTAACCCCTCAGAGTGACCAAAATTGGCATTTTTACAGAGTTTTGCTTACTCAAAAGCTACAATTTTGACCAATTTCAGGCACATAAATGACTTTAAACACACTTATTTTAGTTGAAAAAGTCATAATTCACATCCAACAGTCGTTTTGAGTCAAAAGATTAAATGTTAAAATTTCATCGATATGGACCATTTTGCGGACGTTCGACAGGTCCGGAGTCATCGTTTTTCATCAGAAATTTAATTTTTCGGACTATACCAAAAATGATTCAAAATATCAAATGGATCGTGCCTCATGTTGAATAACCACCTTTTAACCCTTCAGAGTGACCAAAATTGCCATTTTTACAGTTTTGCTTACTCAAAAGCTTCAATTTTGACCAATTTCAGGCACATAAATGACTTTAAACACACTTATTTTAGTTGAAAAAGTCATAATTCACATCCAACAGTCTTTTGGAGTCAAAAGATTAAATGTTAAACTTCTATCGATAAGGACCAGTTTGGGGACGTTCGACAGGTCCGGAGTCATCATTTTTCATCAGAAAATTAATTTTTCGGACTATACAAAAAATGATTCAAAATGTCAAATGGATCGTGCCTCATGTTGAATAACCACTTTTTAACCCCTCAGAGTGACCAAAATTGCCATTTTTACAAAGTTTTGCTTACTCAAAAGCTTCAATTTTGACCAATTTCAGGCACATAAATGACTTTAAACACACTTATTTTAGTTGAAAAAGTCATAATTCACATCCAACAGTCGTTTGGAGTCAAAAGATTAAATGTTAAAATTTCATCGATATGGACCATTTTGGGGACGTTCGACATGTCCGGAGTCATCGTTTTTCATCAGAAATTTAAGTTTTTCGGACTACACCAAAAATGATTCAAAATGTCAAATGGATCGTGCCTCATGTTGAATAACCACTTTTTAACCCCTCAGAATGACCAAAATTGCCATATTTATAGAGTTTTGCTTACTCAAAAGCTTCAATTTTGACCAATTTCAGGCACATAAATGACTTTAAACACACTTATTTTAGTTGAAAAAGTCACAATTCACATCAAACAGTTGTTTGGAGTCAAAAGATTAAATGTTAAAATTTCATCGATATTGACCATTTTGGGAACGTTCGACAGGTCCGGAGTCATCGTTTTTCATCTGAAAATAAAGTTTTAGGACTGTACCAAAAATGATTCAAAATGTCAAATGGATCGTGCCTCATGTTGAATAACCACTTGTTAACCCCTCAGAGTGACCAAAATTGGCATTTTTTCAGAGTTTTGCTTACTCAAAAGCTACAATTTTGACCAATTTCAGGCACATAAATGACTTTAAACACACTTATTTTAGTTGAAAAAGTCATAATTCACATCCAACAGTCGTTTTGAGTCAAAAGATTAATGTTAAAATTTCATCGATATGGACGATTTTGCGGACGTTCGACAGGTCCGGAGTCATCGTTTTTCATCAGAAATTTAATTTTTTGGACTATACCAAAAATGATTCAAAATATCAAATGGATCGTGCCTCATGTTGAATAACCACCTTTTAACCCCTCAGAGTGACCAAAATTGGCATTTTTACAGAGTTTTGCTTACTCAAAAGCTACAATTTTGACCAATTTCAGGCACATAAATGACTTTAAACACACTTATTTTAGTTGAAAAAGTCATAATTCACATCCAACAGTCGTTTTGAGTCAAAAGATTAAATGTTAAAATTTCATCGATATGGACCATTTTGCGGACGTTCGACAGGTCCGGAGTCATCGTTTTTCATCAGAAATTTAATTTTTCGGACTATACCAAAAATGATTCAAAATATCAAATGGATCGTGCCTCATGTTGAATAACCACCTTTTAACCCTTCAGAGTGACCAAAATTGCCATTTTTACAGTTTTGCTTACTCAAAAGCTTAAATTTTGACCAATTTCAGGCACATAAATGACTTTAAACACACTTATTTTAGTTGAAAAAGTCATAATTCACATCCAACAGTCTTTTGGAGTCAAAAGATTAAATGTTAAACTTCTATCGATAAGGACCAGTTTGGGGACGTTCGACAGGTCCGGAGTCATCGTTTTTCATCAGAAAATTAATTTTTCGGACTATACCAAAAATGATTCAAAATGTCAAATGGATCGTGCCTCATGTTGAATAACCACTTTTTAACCCCTCAGAGTGACCAAAATTGCCATTTTTACAAAGTTTTGCTTACTCAAAAGCTTCAATTTTGACCAATTTCAGGCACATAAATGACTTTAAACACACTTATTTTAGTTGAAAAAGTCATAATTCACATCCAACAGTCGTTTGGAGTCAAAAGATTAAATGTTAAAATTTTATCGATATGGACCATTTTGGGGACGTTCGACATGTCCGGAGTCATCGTTTTTCATCAGAAATTTAAGTTTTTCGGACTACACCAAAAATGATTCAAAATGTCAAATGGATCGTGCCTCATGTTGAATAACCACTTTTTAACCCCTCAGAATGACCAAAATTGCCATATTTAAAGAGTTTTGCTTACTCAAAAGCTTCAATTTTGACCAATTTCAGGCACATAAATGACTTTAAAGACACTTATTTTAGTTGAAAAAGTCTTAATTCACATCCAACAGTCGTTTGGAGTCAAAAGATTAAATGTTAAAATTTCATCGATAAGGACCAGTTTGGGGACGTTCGACAGGTCCGGAGTCATCGTTTTTCATCAGAAAATTAATTTTTCGTACTGTACCAAAAATGATTCAAAATGTCAAATGGATCGTGCCTCATGTTGAATAACCACTTTTTAACCCCATCAGAGTGACCGAAATTGTCATTTTTACAGAGTTTTGCTTACTCAAAAGCTTCAATTTTGACCAATTTCAGGCACATAAATGACGTTAAACACACTTATTTTAGTTGAAAAAGTCTTATTTCACATCCAACAGTCGTTTGGAGTCAAAAGATTAAATGTTAAAATTTCATCCATATTGACCATTTTGGGAACGTTCGACAGGTCCAGAGTCATCGTTTTTCATCAGAAAATTAAGTTTTAGGACTGTACCAAAAATGATTCAAAATGTCAAATGGATCGTGCCTCATGTTGAATAACCACTTTTTAACCCCTCAGAGTGACCAAAATTGGCATTTTTACAGAGTTTTGCTTACTCAAAAGCTACAATTTTGACCAATTTCAGGCACATAAATGACTTTAAACACACTTATTTTAGTTGAAAAAGTCATAATTCACATCCAACAGTCGTTTTGAGTCAAAAGATTAAATGTTAAAATTTCATCGATATGGACCATTTTGCGGACGTTCGACAGGTCCGGAGTCATCGTTTTTCATCAGAAATTTAATTTTTCGGACTATACCAAAAATGATTCAAAATATCAAATGGATCGTGCCTCATGTTGAATAACCACCTTTTAACCCTTCAGAGTGACCAAAATTGCCATTTTTACAGTTTTGCTTACTCAAAAGCTTCAATTTTGACCAATTTCAGGCACATAAATGACTTTAAACACACTTATTTTAGTTGAAAAAGTCATAATTCACATCCAACAGTCTTTTGGAGTCAAAAGAATAAATGTTAAACTTCTATCGATAAGGACCAGTTTGGGGACGTTCGACAGGTCCGGAGTCATCGTTTTTCATCAGAAAATTAATTTTTCGGACTATACCAAAAATGATTCAAAATGTCAAATGGATCGTGCCTCATGTTGAATAACCACTTTTTAACCCCTCAGAGTGACCAAAATTGCCATTTTTACAAAGTTTTGCTTACTCAAAAGCTTCAATTTTGACCAATTTCAGGCACATAAATGACTTTAAACACACTTATTTTAGTTGAAAAAGTCATAATTCACATCCAACAGTCGTTTGGAGTCAAAAGATTAAATGTTAAAATTTCATCGATATGGACCATTTTGGGGACGTTCGACATGTCCGGAGTCATCGTTTTTCATCAGAAATTTAAGTTTTTCGGACTACACCAAAAATGATTCAAAATGTCAAATGGATCGTGCCTCATGTTGAATAACCACTTTTTAACCCCTCAGAATGACCAAAATTGCCATATTTATAGAGTTTTGCTTACTCAAAAGCTTCAATTTTGACCAATTTCAGGCACATAAATGACTTTAAACACACTTATTTTAGTTGAAAAAGTCACAATTCACATCAAACAGTTGTTTGGAGTCAAAAGATTAAATGTTAAAATTTCATCGATATTGACCATTTTGGGAACGTTCGACAGGTCCGGAGTCATCGTTTTTCATCTGAAAATAAAGTTTTAGGACTGTACCAAAAATGATTCAAAATGTCAAATGGATCGTGCCTCATGTTGAATAACCACTTTTTAACCCCTCAGAGTGACCAAAATTGGCATTTTTACAGAGTTTTGCTTACTCAAAAGCTACAATTTTGACCAATTTCAGGCACATAAATGACTTTAAACACACTTATTTTAGTTGAAAAAGTCATAATTCACATCCAACAGTCGTTTTGAGTCAAAAGATTAATGTTAAAATTTCATCGATATGGACCATTTTGCGGACGTTCGACAGGTCCGGAGTCATCGTTTTTCATCAGAAATTTAATTTTTCGGACTATACCAAAAATGATTCAAAATATCAAATGGATCGTGCCTCATGTTGAATAACCACCTTTTAACCCCTCAGAGTGACCAAAATTGGCATTTTTACAGAGTTTTGCTTACTCAAAAGCTACAATTTTGACCAATTTCAGGCACATAAATGACTTTAAACACACTTATTTTAGTTGAAAAAGTCATAATTCACATCCAACAGTCGTTTTGAGTCAAAAGATTAAATGTTAAAATTTCATCGATATGGACCATTTTGCGGACGTTCGACAGGTCCGGAGTCATCGTTTTTCATCAGAAATTTAATTTTTCGGACTATACCAAAAATGATTCAAAATATCAAATGGATCGTGCCTCATGTTGAATAACCACCTTTTAACCCTTCAGAGTGACCAAAATTGCCATTTTTACAGTTTTGCTTACTCAAAAGCTTAAATTTTGACCAATTTCAGGCACATAAATGACTTTAAACACACTTATTTTAGTTGAAAAAGTCATAATTCACATCCAACAGTCTTTTGGAGTCAAAAGATTAAATGTTAAACTTCTATCGATAAGGACCAGTTTGGGGACGTTCGACAGGTCCGGAGTCATCGTTTTTCATCAGAAAATTAATTTTTCGGACTATACCAAAAATGATTCAAAATGTCAAATGGATCGTGCCTCATGTTGAATAACCACTTTTTAACCCCTCAGAGTGACCAAAATTGCCATTTTTACAAAGTTTTGCTTACTCAAAAGCTTCAATTTTGACCAATTTCAGGCACATAAATGACTTTAAACACACTTATTTTAGTTGAAAAAGTCATAATTCACATCCAACAGTCGTTTGGAGTCAAAAGATTAAATGTTAAAATTTTATCGATATGGACCATTTTGGGGACGTTCGACATGTCCGGAGTCATCGTTTTTCATCAGAAATTTAAGTTTTTCGGACTACACCAAAAATGATTCAAAATGTCAAATGGATTGTGCCTCATGTTGAATAACCACTTTTTAACCCCTCAGAATGACCAAAATTGCCATATTTATAGAGTTTTGCTTACTCAAAAGCTTCAATTTTGACCAATTTCAGGCACATAAATGACTTTAAAGACACTTATTTTAGTTGAAAAAGTCTTAATTCACATCCAACAGTCGTTTGGAGTCAAAAGATTAAATGTTAAAATTTCATCGATAAGGACCAGTTTGGGGACGTTCGACAGGTCCGGAGGCATCGTTTTTCATCAGAAAATTAATTTTTCGTACTGTACCAAAAATGATTCAAAATGTCAAATGGATCGTGCCTCATGTTGAATAACCACTTTTTAACCCCATCAGAGTGACCAAAATTGTCATTTTTACAGAGTTTTGCTTACTCAAAAGCTTCAATTTTGACCAATTTCAGGCACATAAATGACGTTAAACACACTTATTTTAGTTGAAAAAGTCTTATTTCACATCCAACAGTCGTTTGGAGTCAAAAGATTAAATGTTAAAATTTCATCCATATTGACCATTTTGGGAACGTTCGACAGGTCCGGAGTCATCGTTTTTCATCAGAAAATTAATTTTTCGGACTGTACCAAAAAAGATTCAAAATGTCAAATGGATCGTGCCTCATGTTGAATAATCACTTTTTAACCCCTCAGAGTGACCAAAATTGGCATTTTTACAGAGTTTTGCTTACTCAAAAGCTACAATTTTGACCAATTTCAGGCACATAAATGACTTTAAACACACTTATTTTAGTTGAAAAAGTCATAATTCACATCCAACAGTCGTTTTGAGTCAAAAGATTAAATCTTAAAATTTCATCGATATGGACCATTTTCGGGACGTTCGACAGGTCCAGAGTCATCGTTTTTCATCAGAAAATTAATTTTTCGGACTGTCCCAAAAATAATTCAAAATGTCAAATGTATCGTGCCTCATTTTGAACAACCACTTTTTATCCCCTCAGAGTGACCAAAATTGCCATTTTTACAGAGTTTTGCTTACTCAAAAGCTTCAATTTTGACCAATTTCAGGCACATAAATGACTTTAAACACACTAATTTTAGTTGAAAAAGTCATAATACACATCCAACAGTCGTTTGGAGTCAAAAGATTAAATGTTAAAATTTCATCGATATGGACCATTTTGGGGACGTTCGACAGGTCCGGAGTCATCGTTTTTCATCAGAAAATAAATTTTTCGGACTATACCAAAAATGATTCAAAATGTCAAATGGATCGTGCCTCATGTTGAATAACCACTTTTTAACCCATCAGAGTGACCAAAATTGCCATTTTTACAAAATGCCAAAATTGCCATTTTGTCAAAATCAGTTGTTTGGAGTCAAGAGATTAAATGTTAACATTTCTTCGAGATGGACCATTTCGGGGGCGTTCGACAGGTCTGGAGTCATCGTTTTTCATCAGAAAATTAATTTTTTGGACTGTACCAAAAATGATTCAAAATGTCAAATGGATCATGCCTCATGTTGAATAACCACTTTTTAACCCCGCAGAGTGACCAAAATTGCCATTTTTATAGAGTTTTGCTTACTAAAAAGCTTAATTTTTTACCAATTTCAGGCACATAAATGACTTTAAACACACTTATTTTAGTTGAAAAAGTCTTAATTCACATCCAACAGTCGTTTGGAGTCAAAAGATTAAATGTTAAAATTTCATCGATATGGACCATTTTGGGGACGTTTGACAGGTCCAGAGTCATCGTTTTTCATCAGAAAATTAATTTTTCGGACTGTACCAAAAATAATTCAAAATGTCAAATGGATCGTGCCTCATGTTGAATAACCACTTTTTAACCCCTCATAGTGACCAAAATTGCCATTTTTTACAGAGTTTTGCTTACTCAAAAGCTTCAATTTTGACCAATTTCAGGCACATAAATGTCTTTAAACACACTTATTTTAGTTGAAAAAGTCATAATTCACATCCAACAGTTGTTTGGAGTCAAAAGATTAAATGTTAAAATTTCATCGATATGGACCATTTTGGGGACGTTCGACAGGTCCGGAGTCATCGTTTTTCATCAGAAATTTTATTTTTCGGACTATACCAAAAAAGATTCATGTTGAATAACCACTTTTTAACCCTTCAGAGTGACCAAAATTGCAATTTTTACAGTTTTGCTTACTCAAAAGCTTCAATTTTGACCAATTTCAGGCACATAAATGAATTTAAACACACTTATTTTAGTTAAAAAATCTTAATTCACATCCAACAGTCGTTTGGAGTCAAAAGATTAAATGTTAACATTTCATCGATAAGGACCATTTTGGGGACGTTCGACAGGTCCGGTGTCATCATTTTTCATCAGAAAATTAATTTTTCAGACTGTACCAAAAATAATTCAAAATGTCAAATGGATCGTGCCTCATGTTGAATAACCACTTTTTATCCCCTCAGAGTGACCAAAAATTGCCATTTTTACAGAGTTTTGCTTACTAAAAAGCTTCATTTTTGACCAATTTCAGGCACATAAATGACTTTAAACACACTTATTTTAGTTGAAAAAGTCTTAATTCACATCCAACAGTCGTTTGGAGTCAAAAGATTAAATGTTAAAATTTCATCGATAAGGACCAGTTTGGGGACGTTCGACAGGTCCAGAGTCATCGTTTTTCATCAGAAATTTAATTTTTCGGACTATACCAAAAATGATTCAAAATATCAAATGGATCGTGCCTCATGTTGAATAACCACCTTTTAACCCTTCAGAGTGACCAAAATTGCCATTTTTACAGTTTTGCTTACTCAAAAGCTTCCATTTTTTTGACCAATTTCAGGCACATAAATGACTTTAAACACACTTATTTTAGTTGAAAAAGTCATAATTCACATCCAACAGTCTTTTGGAGTCAAAAGATTAAATGTTAAACTTCTATCGATAAGGACCAGTTTGGGGACGTTCGACAGGTCCGGAGTCATCGTTTTTCATCAGAAAATTAATTTTTCGGACTATACCAAAAATGATTCAAAATGTCAAATGGATCGTGCCTCATGTTGAATAACCACTTTTTAACCCCTCAGAGTGACCAAAATTGCCATTTTTACAAAGTTTTGCTTACTCAAAAGCTTCAATTTTGACCAATTTCAGGCACATAAATGACTTTAAAGACACTTATTTTAGTTGAAAAAGTCTTAATTCACATCCAACAGTCGTTTGGAGTCAAAAGATTAAATGTTAAAATTTCATCGATAAGGACCAGTTTGGGGACGTTCGACAGGTCCGGAGTCATCGTTTTTCATCAGAAAATTAATTTTTCGTACTGTACCAAAAAAGATTCAAAATGTCAAATGGATCGTGCCTCATGTTGAATAACCACTTTTTAACCCCTCAGAGTGACCAAAATTGGCATTTTTACAGAGTTTTGCTTACTCAAAAGCTACAATTTTGACCAATTTCAGGCACATAAATGACTTTAAACACACTTATTTTAGTTGAAAAAGTCATAATTCACATCCAACAGTCGTTTTGAGTCAAAAGATTAAATCTTAAAATTTCATCGATATGGACCATTTTCGGGACGTTCGACAGGTCCAGAGTCATCGTTTTTCATCAGAAAATTAATTTTTCGGACTGTCCCAAAAATAATTCAAAATGTCAAATGTATCGTGCCTCATTTTGAACAACCACTTTTTATCCCCTCAGAGTGACCAAAATTGCCATTTTTACAGAGTTTTGCTTACTCAAAAGCTTCAATTTTGACCAATTTCAGGCACATAAATGACTTTAAACACACTAATTTTAGTTGAAAAAGTCATAATACACATCCAACAGTCGTTTGGAGTCAAAAGATTAAATGTTAAAATTTCATCGATATGGACCATTTTGGGGACGTTCGACAGGTCCGGAGTCATCGTTTTTCATCAGAAAATAAATTTTTCGGACTATACCAAAAATGATTCAAAATGTCAAATGGATCGTGCCTCATGTTGAATAACCACTTTTTAACCCATCAGAGTGACCAAAATTGCCATTTTTACAAAATGCCAAAATTGCCATTTTGTCAAAATCAGTTGTTTGGAGTCAAGAGATTAAATGTTAACATTTCTTCGAGATGGACCATTTCGGGGGCGTTCGACAGGTCTGGAGTCATCGTTTTTCATCAGAAAATTAATTTTTTGGACTGTACCAAAAATGATTCAAAATGTCAAATGGATCATGCCTCATGTTGAATAACCACTTTTTAACCCCGCAGAGTGACCAAAATTGCCATTTTTATAGAGTTTTGCTTACTAAAAAGCTTAATTTTTTACCAATTTCAGGCACATAAATGACTTTAAACACACTTATTTTAGTTGAAAAAGTCTTAATTCACATCCAACAGTCGTTTGGAGTCAAAAGATTAAATGTTAAAATTTCATCGATATGGACCATTTTGGGGACGTTTGACAGGTCCAGAGTCATCGTTTTTCATCAGAAAATTAATTTTTCGGACTGTACCAAAAATAATTCAAAATGTCAAATGGATCGTGCCTCATGTTGAATAACCACTTTTTAACCCCTCATAGTGACCAAAATTGCCATTTTTTACAGAGTTTTGCTTACTCAAAAGCTTCAATTTTGACCAATTTCAGGCACATAAATGTCTTTAAACACACTTATTTTAGTTGAAAAAGTCATAATTCACATCCAACAGTTGTTTGGAGTCAAAAGATTAAATGTTAAAATTTCATCGATATGGACCATTTTGGGGACGTTCGACAGGTCCGGAGTCATCGTTTTTCATCAGAAATTTTATTTTTCGGACTATACCAAAAAAGATTCATGTTGAATAACCACTTTTTAACCCTTCAGAGTGACCAAAATTGCAATTTTTACAGTTTTGCTTACTCAAAAGCTTCAATTTTGACCAATTTCAGGCACATAAATGAATTTAAACACACTTATTTTAGTTAAAAAATCTTAATTCACATCCAACAGTCGTTTGGAGTCAAAAGATTAAATGTTAACATTTCATCGATAAGGACCATTTTGGGGACGTTCGACAGGTCCGGTGTCATCATTTTTCATCAGAAAATTAATTTTTCAGACTGTACCAAAAATAATTCAAAATGTCAAATGGATCGTGCCTCATGTTGAATAACCACTTTTTATCCCCTCAGAGTGACCAAAAATTGCCATTTTTACAGAGTTTTGCTTACTAAAAAGCTTCATTTTTGACCAATTTCAGGCACATAAATGACTTTAAACACACTTATTTTAGTTGAAAAAGTCTTAATTCACATCCAACAGTCGTTTGGAGTCAAAAGATTAAATGTTAAAATTTCATCGATAAGGACCAGTTTGGGGACGTTCGACAGGTCCAGAGTCATCGTTTTTCATCAGAAATTTAATTTTTCGGACTATACCAAAAATGATTCAAAATATCAAATGGATCGTGCCTCATGTTGAATAACCACCTTTTAACCCTTCAGAGTGACCAAAATTGCCATTTTTACAGTTTTGCTTACTCAAAAGCTTCCATTTTTTTGACCAATTTCAGGCACATAAATGACTTTAAACACACTTATTTTAGTTGAAAAAGTCATAATTCACATCCAACAGTCTTTTGGAGTCAAAAGATTAAATGTTAAACTTCTATCGATAAGGACCAGTTTGGGGACGTTCGACAGGTCCGGAGTCATCGTTTTTCATCAGAAAATTAATTTTTCGGACTATACCAAAAATGATTCAAAATGTCAAATGGATCGTGCCTCATGTTGAATAACCACTTTTTAACCCCTCAGAGTGACCAAAATTGCCATTTTTACAAAGTTTTGCTTACTCAAAAGCTTCAATTTTGACCAATTTCAGGCACATAAATGACTTTAAAGACACTTATTTTAGTTGAAAAAGTCTTAATTCACATCCAACAGTCGTTTGGAGTCAAAAGATTAAATGTTAAAATTTCATCGATAAGGACCAGTTTGGGGACGTTCGACAGGTCCGGAGTCATCGTTTTTCATCAGAAAATTAATTTTTCGTACTGTACCAAAAAAGATTCAAAATGTCAAATGGATCGTGCCTCATGTTGAATAACCACTTTTTAACCCCTCAGAGTGACCAAAATTGGCATTTTTACAGAGTTTTGCTTACTCAAAAGCTACAATTTTGACCAATTTCAGGCACATAAATGACTTTAAACACACTTATTTTAGTTGAAAAAGTCATAATTCACATCCAACAGTCGTTTTGAGTCAAAAGATTAAATCTTAAAATTTCATCGATATGGACCATTTTCGGGACGTTCGACAGGTCCGGAGTCATCGTTTTTCATCAGAAAATTAATTTTTCGGACTGTCCCAAAAATAATTCAAAATGTCAAATGGATCGTGCCTCATTTTGAACAACCACTTTTTATCCCCTCAGAGTGACCAAAATTGCCATTTTTACAGAGTTTTGCTTACTCAAAAGCTTCAATTTTGACGAATTTCAGGCACATAAATGACTTTAAACACACTAATTTTAGTTGAAAAAGTCATAATACACATCCAACAGTCGTTTGGAGTCAAAAGATTAAATGTTAAAATTTCATCGATATGGACCATTTTGGGGACGTTCGACAGGTCCGGAGTCATCGTTTTTCATTAGAAAATAAATTTTTCGGACTATACCAAAAATGATTCAAAATGTCAAATGGATCGTGCCTCATGTTGAATAACCACTTTTTAACCCATCAGAGTGACCAAAATTGCCATTTTTACAAAATGCCAAAATTGCCATTTTGTCAAAATCAGTCGTTTGGAGTCAAGAGATTAAATGTTAACATTTCTTCGAGATGGACCATTTCGGGGGCGTTCGACAGGTCTGGAGTCATCGTTTTTCATCAGAAAATTAATTTTTTGGACTGTACCAAAAATGATTCAAAATGTCAAATGGATCATGCCTCATGTTGAATAACCACTTTTTAACCCCTCATAGTGACCAAAATTGCCATTTTTTACAGAGTTTTGCTTACTCAAAAGCTTCAATTTTGACCAATTTCAGGCACATAAATGTCTTTAAACACACTTATTTTAGTTGAAAAAGTCATAATTCACATCCAACAGTTGTTTGGAGTCAAAAGATTAAATGTTAAAATTTCATCGATATGGACCATTTTGGGGACGTTCGACAGGTCCGGAGTCATCGTTTTTCATCAGAAATTTAATTTTTCGGACTATACCAAAAAAGATTCATGTTGAATAACCACTTTTTAACCCTTCAGAGTGACCAAAATTGCCATTTTTACAGTTTTGCTTACTCAAAAGCTTCAATTTTGACCAATTTCAGGCACATAAATGAATTTAAACACACTTATTTTAGTTAAAAAATCTTAATTCACATCCAACAGTCGTTTGGAGTCAAAAGATTAAATGTTAACATTTCATCGATAAGGACCATTTTGGGGACGTTCGACAGGTCCGGTGTCATCATTTTTCATCAGAAAATTAATTTTTCAGACTGTACCAAAAATAATTCAAAATGTCAAATGGATCGTGCCTCATGTTGAATAACCACTTTTTATCCCCTCAGAGTGACCAAAAATTGCCATTTTTACAGAGTTTTGCTTACTAAAAAGCTTCATTTTTGACCAATTTCAGGCACATAAATGACTTTAAACACACTTATTTTAGTTGAAAAAGTCTTAATTCACATCCAACAGTCGTTTGGAGTCAAAAGATTAAATGTTAAAATTTCATCGATAAGGACCAGTTTGGGGACGTTCGACAGGTCCAGAGTCATCTTTTTTCATCAGAAATTTTTCGGACTATACCAAAAATGATTCAAAATATCAAATGGATCGTGCCTCATGTTGAATAACCACCTTTTAACCCTTCAGAGTGACCAACATTGCCATTTTTACACTTTTGCTTACTCAAAAGCTTCAATTTTGACCAATTTCAGGCACATAAATGACTTTAAACACACTTATTTTAGTTGAAAAAGTCATAATTCACATCCATTAGTCTTTTGGAGTCAAAAGATTAAATGTTAAACTTCTATCGATAAGGACCAGTTTGGGGACGTTCGACAGGTCCGGAGTCATCGTTTTTCATCAGAAAATTAATTTTTCGGACTATACCAAAAATGATTCAAAATGTCAAATGGATCGTGCCTCATGTTGAATAACCACTTTTTAACCCCTCAGAGTGACCAAAATTGTCATTTTTACAAAGTTTTGCTTACTCAAAAGCTTCAATTTTGACCAATTTCAGGCACATAAATGACTTTAAAGACACTTATTTTAGTTGAAAAAGTCTTAATTCACATCCAACAGTCGTTTGGAGTCAAAAGATTAAATGTTAAAATTTCATCGATAAGGACCAGTTTGGGGACGTTCGACAGGTCCGGAGTCATCGTTTTTCATCAGAAAATTAATTTTTCGTACTGTACCAAAAATGATTCAAAATGTCAAATGGATCGTGCCTCATGTTGAATAACCACTTTTTAACCCCATCAGAGTGACCAAAATTGTCATTTTTACAGAGTTTTGCTTACTCAAAAGCTTCAATTTTGACCAATTTCAGGCACATAAATGACGTTAAACACACTTATTTTAGTTGAAAAAGTCATAATTCACATCCAACAGTTGTTTGGAGTCAAAAGATTAAATGTTAAAATTTCATCGATATGGACCATTTTGGGGACGTTCGACAGGTCCGGAGTCATCGTTTTTCATCAGAAAATTAATTTTTCGTACTGTACCAAAAAAGATTCAAAATGTCAAATGGATCGTGCCTCATGTTGAATAACCACTTTTTAACCCCTCAGAGTGACCAAAATTGGCATTTTTACAGAGTTTTGCTTACTCAAAAGCTACAATTTTGACCAATTTCAGGCACATAAATGACTTTAAACACACTTATTTTAGTTGAAAAAGTCATAATTCACATCCAACAATCGTTTTGAGTCAAAAGATTAAATCTTAAAATTTCATCGATATGGACCATTTTCGGGACGTTCGACAGGTCCGGAGTCATCGTTTTTCATCAGAAAATTAATTTTTCGGACTGTCCCAAAAATAATTCAAAATGTCAAATGGATCGTGCCTCATTTTGAACAACCACTTTTTATCCCCTCAGAGTGACCAAAATTGCCATTTTTACAGAGTTTTGCTTACTCAAAAGCTTCAATTTTGACGAATTTCAGGCACATAAATGACTTTAAACACACTAATTTTAGTTGAAAAAGTCATAATACACATCCAACAGTCGTTTGGAGTCAAAAGATTAAATGTTAAAATTTCATCGATAAGGACCAGTTTGGGGACGTTCGACAGGTCCGGAGTCATCGTTTTTCATCAGAAAATTAATTTTTCGTACTGTACCAAAAAAGATTCAAAATGTCAAATGGATCGTGCCTCATGTTGAATAACCACTTTTTAACCCCTCAGAGTGACCAAAATTGGCATTTTTACAGAGTTTTGCTTACTCAAAAGCTACAATTTTGACCAATTTCAGGCACATAAATGACTTTAAACACACTTATTTTAGTTGAAAAAGTCATAATTCACATCCAACAGTCGTTTTGAGTCAAAAGATTAAATCTTAAAATTTCATCGATATGGACCATTTTCGGGACGTTCGACAGGTCCGGAGTCATCGTTTTTCATCAGAAAATTAATTTTTCGGACTGTCCCAAAAATAATTCAAAATGTCAAATGGATCGTGCCTCATTTTGAACAACCACTTTTTATCCCCTCAGAGTGACCAAAATTGCCATTTTTACAGAGTTTTGCTTACTCAAAAGCTTCAATTTTGACGAATTTCAGGCACATAAATGACTTTAAACACACTAATTTTAGTTGAAAAAGTCATAATACACATCCAACAGTCGTTTGGAGTCAAAAGATTAAATGTTAAAATTTCATCAATATGGACCATTTTGGGGACGTTCGACAGGTCCGGAGTCATCGTTTTTCATCAGAAAATAAATTTTTCGGACTATACCAAAAATGATTCAAAATGTCAAATGGATCGTGCCTCATGTTGAATAACCACTTTTTAACCCATCAGAGTGACCAAAATTGCCATTTTTACAAAATGCCAAAATTGCCATTTTGTCAAAATCAGTCGTTTGGAGTCAAGAGATTAAATGTTAACATTTCTTCGAGATGGACCATTTCGGGGGCGTTCAACAGGTCTGGAGTCATCGTTTTTCATCAGAAAATTTATTTTTTGGACTGTACCAAAAATGATTCAAAATGTCAAATGGATCATGCCTCATGTTGAATAACCACTTTTTAACCCCGCAGAGTGACCAAAATTGCCATTTTTATAGAGTTTTGCTTACTAAAAAGCTTAATTTTTTACCAATTTCAGGCACATAAATGACTTTAAACACACTTATTTTAGTTGAAAAAGTCTTAATTCACATCCAACAGTCGTTTGGAGTCAAAAGATTAAATGTTAAAATTTCATCGATATGGACCATTTTGCGGACGTTCGACAGGTCCGGAGTCATCGTTTTTCATCAGAAATTTAATTTTTCGGACTATACCAAAAATGATTCAAAATATCAAATGGATCGTGCCTCATGTTGAATAACCACCTTTTAACCCCTCAGAGTGACCAAAATTGGCATTTTTACAGAGTTTTGCTTACTCAAAAGCTACAATTTTGACCAATTTCAGGCACATAAATGACTTTAAACACACTTATTTTAGTTGAAAAAGTCATAATTCACATCCAACAGTCGTTTTGAGTCAAAAGATTAAATGTTAAAATTTCATCGATATGGACCATTTTGCGGACGTTCGACAGGTCCGGAGTCATCGTTTTTCATCAGAAATTTAATTTTTCGGACTATACCAAAAATGATTCAAAATATCAAATGGATCGTGCCTCATGTTGAATAACCACCTTTTAACCCTTCAGAGTGACCAAAATTGCCATTTTTACAGTTTTGCTTACTCAAAAGCTTAAATTTTGACCAATTTCAGGCACATAAATGACTTTAAACACACTTATTTTAGTTGAAAAAGTCATAATTCACATCCAACAGTCTTTTGGAGTCAAAAGATTAAATGTTAAACTTCTATCGATAAGGACCAGTTTGGGGACGTTCGACAGGTCCGGAGTCATCGTTTTTCATCAGAAAATTAATTTTTCGGACTATACCAAAAATGATTCAAAATGTCAAATGGATCGTGCCTCATGTTGAATAACCACTTTTTAACCCCTCAGAGTGACCAAAATTGCCATTTTTACAAAGTTTTGCTTACTCAAAAGCTTCAATTTTGACCAATTTCAGGCACATAAATGACTTTAAACACACTTATTTTAGTTGAAAAAGTCATAATTCACATCCAACAGTCGTTTGGAGTCAAAAGATTAAATGTTAAAATTTTATCGATATGGACCATTTTGGGGACGTTCGACATGTCCGGAGTCATCGTTTTTCATCAGAAATTTAAGTTTTTCGGACTACACCAAAAATGATTCAAAATGTCAAATGGATCGTGCCTCATGTTGAATAACCACTTTTTAACCCCTCAGAATGACCAAAATTGCCATATTTAAAGAGTTTTGCTTACTCAAAAGCTTCAATTTTGACCAATTTCAGGCACATAAATGACTTTAAAGACACTTATTTTAGTTGAAAAAGTCTTAATTCACATCCAACAGTCGTTTGGAGTCAAAAGATTAAATGTTAAAATTTCATCGATAAGGACCAGTTTGGGGACGTTCGACAGGTCCGGAGTCATCGTTTTTCATCAGAAAATTAATTTTTCGTACTGTACCAAAAATGATTCAAAATGTCAAATGGATCGTGCCTCATGTTGAATAACCACTTTTTAACCCCATCAGAGTGACCGAAATTGTCATTTTTAGAGAGTTTTGCTTACTCAAAAGCTTCAATTTTGACCAATTTCAGGCACATAAATGAATTTAAACACACTTATTTTAGTTAAAAAATCTTAATTCACATCCAACAGTCGTTTGGAGTCAAAAGATTAAATGTTAACATTTCATCGATAAGGACCATTTTGGGGACGTTCGACAGGTCCGGTGTCATCATTTTTCATCAGAAAATTAATTTTTCAGACTGTACCAAAAATAATTCAAAATGTCAAATGGATCGTGCCTCATGTTGAATAACCACTTTTTATCCCCTCAGAGTGACCAAAAATTGCCATTTTTACAGAGTTTTGCTTACTAAAAAGCTTCATTTTTGACCAATTTCAGGCACATAAATGACTTTAAACACACTTATTTTAGTTGAAAAAGTCTTAATTCACATCCAACAGTCGTTTGGAGTCAAAAGATTAAATGTTAAAATTTCATCGATAAGGACCAGTTTGGGGACGTTCGACAGGTCCAGAGTCATCGTTTTTCATCAGAAATTTAATTTTTCGGACTATACCAAAAATGATTCAAAATATCAAATGGATCGTGCCTCATGTTGAATAACCACCTTTTAACCCTTCAGAGTGACCAAAATTGCCATTTTTACAGTTTTGCTTACTCAAAAGCTTCCATTTTTTTGACCAATTTCAGGCACATAAATGACTTTAAACACACTTATTTTAGTTGAAAAAGTCATAATTCACATCCAACAGTCTTTTGGAGTCAAAAGATTAAATGTTAAACTTCTATCGATAAGGACCAGTTTGGGGACGTTCGACAGGTCCGGAGTCATCGTTTTTCATCAGAAAATTAATTTTTCGGACTATACCAAAAATGATTCAAAATGTCAAATGGATCGTGCCTCATGTTGAATAACCACTTTTTAACCCCTCAGAGTGACCAAAATTGCCATTTTTACAAAGTTTTGCTTACTCAAAAGCTTCAATTTTGACCAATTTCAGGCACATAAATGACTTTAAAGACACTTATTTTAGTTGAAAAAGTCTTAATTCACATCCAACAGTCGTTTGGAGTCAAAAGATTAAATGTTAAAATTTCATCGATAAGGACCAGTTTGGGGACGTTCGACAGGTCCGGAGTCATCGTTTTTCATCAGAAAATTAATTTTTCGTACTGTACCAAAAAAGATTCAAAATGTCAAATGGATCGTGCCTCATGTTGAATAACCACTTTTTAACCCCTCAGAGTGACCAAAATTGGCATTTTTACAGAGTTTTGCTTACTCAAAAGCTACAATTTTGACCAATTTCAGGCACATAAATGACTTTAAACACACTTATTTTAGTTGAAAAAGTCATAATTCACATCCAACAGTCGTTTTGAGTCAAAAGATTAAATCTTAAAATTTCATCGATATGGACCATTTTCGGGACGTTCGACAGGTCCGGAGTCATCGTTTTTCATCAGAAAATTAATTTTTCGGACTGTCCCAAAAATAATTCAAAATGTCAAATGGATCGTGCCTCATTTTGAACAACCACTTTTTATCCCCTCAGAGTGACCAAAATTGCCATTTTTACAGAGTTTTGCTTACTCAAAAGCTTCAATTTTGACGAATTTCAGGCACATAAATGACTTTAAACACACTAATTTTAGTTGAAAAAGTCATAATACACATCCAACAGTCGTTTGGAGTCAAAAGATTAAATGTTAAAATTTCATCGATATGGACCATTTTGGGGACGTTCGACAGGTCCGGAGTCATCGTTTTTCATTAGAAAATAAATTTTTCGGACTATACCAAAAATGATTCAAAATGTCAAATGGATCGTGCCTCATGTTGAATAACCACTTTTTAACCCATCAGAGTGACCAAAATTGCCATTTTTACAAAATGCCAAAATTGCCATTTTGTCAAAATCAGTCGTTTGGAGTCAAGAGATTAAATGTTAACATTTCTTCGAGATGGACCATTTCGGGGGCGTTCGACAGGTCTGGAGTCATCGTTTTTCATCAGAAAATTAATTTTTTGGACTGTACCAAAAATGATTCAAAATGTCAAATGGATCATGCCTCATGTTGAATAACCACTTTTTAACCCCTCATAGTGACCAAAATTGCCATTTTTTACAGAGTTTTGCTTACTCAAAAGCTTCAATTTTGACCAATTTCAGGCACATAAATGTCTTTAAACACACTTATTTTAGTTGAAAAAGTCATAATTCACATCCAACAGTTGTTTGGAGTCAAAAGATTAAATGTTAAAATTTCATCGATATGGACCATTTTGGGGACGTTCGACAGGTCCGGAGTCATCGTTTTTCATCAGAAATTTAATTTTTCGGACTATACCAAAAAAGATTCATGTTGAATAACCACTTTTTAACCCTTCAGAGTGACCAAAATTGCCATTTTTACAGTTTTGCTTACTCAAAAGCTTCAATTTTGACCAATTTCAGGCACATAAATGAATTTAAACACACTTATTTTAGTTAAAAAATCTTAATTCACATCCAACAGTCGTTTGGAGTCAAAAGATTAAATGTTAACATTTCATCGATAAGGACCATTTTGGGGACGTTCGACAGGTCCGGTGTCATCATTTTTCATCAGAAAATTAATTTTTCAGACTGTACCAAAAATAATTCAAAATGTCAAATGGATCGTGCCTCATGTTGAATAACCACTTTTTATCCCCTCAGAGTGACCAAAAATTGCCATTTTTACAGAGTTTTGCTTACTAAAAAGCTTCATTTTTGACCAATTTCAGGCACATAAATGACTTTAAACACACTTATTTTAGTTGAAAAAGTCTTAATTCACATCCAACAGTCGTTTGGAGTCAAAAGATTAAATGTTAAAATTTCATCGATAAGGACCAGTTTGGGGACGTTCGACAGGTCCAGAGTCATCTTTTTTCATCAGAAATTTTTCGGACTATACCAAAAATGATTCAAAATATCAAATGGATCGTGCCTCATGTTGAATAACCACCTTTTAACCCTTCAGAGTGACCAACATTGCCATTTTTACACTTTTGCTTACTCAAAAGCTTCAATTTTGACCAATTTCAGGCACATAAATGACTTTAAACACACTTATTTTAGTTGAAAAAGTCATAATTCACATCCATTAGTCTTTTGGAGTCAAAAGATTAAATGTTAAACTTCTATCGATAAGGACCAGTTTGGGGACGTTCGACAGGTCCGGAGTCATCGTTTTTCATCAGAAAATTAATTTTTCGGACTATACCAAAAATGATTCAAAATGTCAAATGGATCGTGCCTCATGTTGAATAACCACTTTTTAACCCCTCAGAGTGACCAAAATTGTCATTTTTACAAAGTTTTGCTTACTC
Source organism: Lissotriton vulgaris (assembly GCF_964263255.1). Classification (NCBI taxonomy): domain Eukaryota; kingdom Metazoa; phylum Chordata; class Amphibia; order Caudata; family Salamandridae; genus Lissotriton; species Lissotriton vulgaris. The sequence continues at coordinate 254,303 of NW_028251798.1, read as the reverse complement.
AAAAGCTTCAATTTTGACCAATTTCAGGCACATAAATGACTTTAAAGACACTTATTTTAGTTGAAAAAGTCTTAATTCACATCCAACAGTCGTTTGGAGTCAAAAGATTAAATGTTAAAATTTCATCGATAAGGACCAGTTTGGGGACGTTCGACAGGTCCGGAGTCATCGTTTTTCATCAGAAAATTAATTTTTCGTACTGTACCAAAAATGATTCAAAATGTCAAATGGATCGTGCCTCATGTTGAATAACCACTTTTTAACCCCATCAGAGTGACCAAAATTGTCATTTTTACAGAGTTTTGCTTACTCAAAAGCTTCAATTTTGACCAATTTCAGGCACATAAATGACGTTAAACACACTTATTTTAGTTGAAAAAGTCATAATTCACATCCAACAGTTGTTTGGAGTCAAAAGATTAAATGTTAAAATTTCATCGATATGGACCATTTTGGGGACGTTCGACAGGTCCGGAGTCATCGTTTTTCATCAGAAAATTAATTTTTCGTACTGTACCAAAAAAGATTCAAAATGTCAAATGGATCGTGCCTCATGTTGAATAACCACTTTTTAACCCCTCAGAGTGACCAAAATTGGCATTTTTACAGAGTTTTGCTTACTCAAAAGCTACAATTTTGACCAATTTCAGGCACATAAATGACTTTAAACACACTTATTTTAGTTGAAAAAGTCATAATTCACATCCAACAATCGTTTTGAGTCAAAAGATTAAATCTTAAAATTTCATCGATATGGACCATTTTCGGGACGTTCGACAGGTCCGGAGTCATCGTTTTTCATCAGAAAATTAATTTTTCGGACTGTCCCAAAAATAATTCAAAATGTCAAATGGATCGTGCCTCATTTTGAACAACCACTTTTTATCCCCTCAGAGTGACCAAAATTGCCATTTTTACAGAGTTTTGCTTACTCAAAAGCTTCAATTTTGACGAATTTCAGGCACATAAATGACTTTAAACACACTAATTTTAGTTGAAAAAGTCATAATACACATCCAACAGTCGTTTGGAGTCAAAAGATTAAATGTTAAAATTTCATCGATAAGGACCAGTTTGGGGACGTTCGACAGGTCCGGAGTCATCGTTTTTCATCAGAAAATTAATTTTTCGTACTGTACCAAAAAAGATTCAAAATGTCAAATGGATCGTGCCTCATGTTGAATAACCACTTTTTAACCCCTCAGAGTGACCAAAATTGGCATTTTTACAGAGTTTTGCTTACTCAAAAGCTACAATTTTGACCAATTTCAGGCACATAAATGACTTTAAACACACTTATTTTAGTTGAAAAAGTCATAATTCACATCCAACAGTCGTTTTGAGTCAAAAGATTAAATCTTAAAATTTCATCGATATGGACCATTTTCGGGACGTTCGACAGGTCCGGAGTCATCGTTTTTCATCAGAAAATAAATTTTTCGGACTATACCAAAAATGATTCAAAATGTCAAATGGATCGTGCCTCATGTTGAATAACCACTTTTTAACCCATCAGAGTGACCAAAATTGCCATTTTTACAAAATGCCAAAATTGCCATTTTGTCAAAATCAGTCGTTTGGAGTCAAGAGATTAAATGTTAACATTTCTTCGAGATGGACCATTTCGGGGGCGTTCAACAGGTCTGGAGTCATCGTTTTTCATCAGAAAATTTATTTTTTGGACTGTACCAAAAATGATTCAAAATGTCAAATGGATCATGCCTCATGTTGAATAACCACTTTTTAACCCCGCAGAGTGACCAAAATTGCCATTTTTATAGAGTTTTGCTTACTAAAAAGCTTAATTTTTTACCAATTTCAGGCACATAAATGACTTTAAACACACTTATTTTAGTTGAAAAAGTCTTAATTCACATCCAACAGTCGTTTGGAGTCAAAAGATTAAATGTTAAAATTTCATCGATATGGACCATTTTGCGGACGTTCGACAGGTCCGGAGTCATCGTTTTTCATCAGAAATTTAATTTTTCGGACTATACCAAAAATGATTCAAAATATCAAATGGATCGTGCCTCATGTTGAATAACCACCTTTTAACCCCTCAGAGTGACCAAAATTGGCATTTTTACAGAGTTTTGCTTACTCAAAAGCTACAATTTTGACCAATTTCAGGCACATAAATGACTTTAAACACACTTATTTTAGTTGAAAAAGTCATAATTCACATCCAACAGTCGTTTTGAGTCAAAAGATTAAATGTTAAAATTTCATCGATATGGACCATTTTGCGGACGTTCGACAGGTCCGGAGTCATCGTTTTTCATCAGAAATTTAATTTTTCGGACTATACCAAAAATGATTCAAAATATCAAATGGATCGTGCCTCATGTTGAATAACCACCTTTTAACCCTTCAGAGTGACCAAAATTGCCATTTTTACAGTTTTGCTTACTCAAAAGCTTAAATTTTGACCAATTTCAGGCACATAAATGACTTTAAACACACTTATTTTAGTTGAAAAAGTCATAATTCACATCCAACAGTCTTTTGGAGTCAAAAGATTAAATGTTAAACTTCTATCGATAAGGACCAGTTTGGGGACGTTCGACAGGTCCGGAGTCATCGTTTTTCATCAGAAAATTAATTTTTCGGACTATACCAAAAATGATTCAAAATGTCAAATGGATCGTGCCTCATGTTGAATAACCACTTTTTAACCCCTCAGAGTGACCAAAATTGCCATTTTTACAAAGTTTTGCTTACTCAAAAGCTTCAATTTTGACCAATTTCAGGCACATAAATGACTTTAAACACACTTATTTTAGTTGAAAAAGTCATAATTCACATCCAACAGTCGTTTGGAGTCAAAAGATTAAATGTTAAAATTTTATCGATATGGACCATTTTGGGGACGTTCGACATGTCCGGAGTCATCGTTTTTCATCAGAAATTTAAGTTTTTCGGACTACACCAAAAATGATTCAAAATGTCAAATGGATCGTGCCTCATGTTGAATAACCACTTTTTAACCCCTCAGAATGACCAAAATTGCCATATTTAAAGAGTTTTGCTTACTCAAAAGCTTCAATTTTGACCAATTTCAGGCACATAAATGACTTTAAAGACACTTATTTTAGTTGAAAAAGTCTTAATTCACATCCAACAGTCGTTTGGAGTCAAAAGATTAAATGTTAAAATTTCATCGATAAGGACCAGTTTGGGGACGTTCGACAGGTCCGGAGTCATCGTTTTTCATCAGAAAATTAATTTTTCGTACTGTACCAAAAATGATTCAAAATGTCAAATGGATCGTGCCTCATGTTGAATAACCACTTTTTAACCCCATCAGAGTGACCGAAATTGTCATTTTTACAGAGTTTTGCTTACTCAAAAGCTTCAATTTTGACCAATTTCAGGCACATAAATGACGTTAAACACACTTATTTTAGTTGAAAAAGTCTTATTTCACATCCAACAGTCGTTTGGAGTCAAAAGATTAAATGTTAAAATTTCATCCATATTGACCATTTTGGGAACGTTCGACAGGTCCAGAGTCATCGTTTTTCATCAGAAAATTAAGTTTTAGGACTGTACCAAAAATGATTCAAAATGTCAAATGGATCGTGCCTCATGTTGAATAACCACTTTTTAACCCCTCAGAGTGACCAAAATTGGCATTTTTACAGAGTTTTGCTTACTCAAAAGCTACAATTTTGACCAATTTCAGGCACATAAATGACTTTAAACACACTTATTTTAGTTGAAAAAGTCATAATTCACATCCAACAGTCGTTTTGAGTCAAAAGATTAAATGTTAAAATTTCATCGATATGGACCATTTTGCGGACGTTCGACAGGTCCGGAGTCATCGTTTTTCATCAGAAATTTAATTTTTCGGACTATACCAAAAATGATTCAAAATATCAAATGGATCGTGCCTCATGTTGAATAACCACCTTTTAACCCTTCAGAGTGACCAAAATTGCCATTTTTACAGTTTTGCTTACTCAAAAGCTTCAATTTTGACCAATTTCAGGCACATAAATGACTTTAAACACACTTATTTTAGTTGAAAAAGTCATAATTCACATCCAACAGTCTTTTGGAGTCAAAAGAATAAATGTTAAACTTCTATCGATAAGGACCAGTTTGGGGACGTTCGACAGGTCCGGAGTCATCGTTTTTCATCAGAAAATTAATTTTTCGGACTATACCAAAAATGATTCAAAATGTCAAATGGATCGTGCCTCATGTTGAATAACCACTTTTTAACCCCTCAGAGTGACCAAAATTGCCATTTTTACAAAGTTTTGCTTACTCAAAAGCTTCAATTTTGACCAATTTCAGGCACATAAATGACTTTAAACTCACTTATTTTAGTTGAAAAAGTCATAATTCACATCCAACAGTCGTTTGGAGTCAAAAGATTAAATGTTAAAATTTCATCGATATGGACCATTTTGGGGACGTTCGACATGTCCGGAGTCATCGTTTTTCATCAGAAATTTAAGTTTTTCGGACTACACCAAAAATGATTCAAAATGTCAAATGGATCGTGCCTCATGTTGAATAACCACTTTTTAACCCCTCAGAATGACCAAAATTGCCATATTTATAGAGTTTTGCTTACTCAAAAGCTTCAATTTTGACCAATTTCAGGCACATAAATGACTTTAAACACACTTATTTTAGTTGAAAAAGTCACAATTCACATCAAACAGTTGTTTGGAGTCAAAAGATTAAATGTTAAAATTTCATCGATATTGACCATTTTGGGAACGTTCGACAGGTCCGGAGTCATCGTTTTTCATCTGAAAATAAAGTTTTAGGACTGTACCAAAAATGATTCAAAATGTCAAATGGATCGTGCCTCATGTTGAATAACCACTTTTTAACCCCTCAGAGTGACCAAAATTGGCATTTTTACAGAGTTTTGCTTACTCAAAAGCTACAATTTTGACCAATTTCAGGCACATAAATGACTTTAAACACACTTATTTTAGTTGAAAAAGTCATAATTCACATCCAACAGTCGTTTTGAGTCAAAAGATTAATGTTAAAATTTCATCGATATGGACCATTTTGCGGACGTTCGACAGGTCCGGAGTCATCGTTTTTCATCAGAAATTTAATTTTTCGGACTATACCAAAAATGATTCAAAATATCAAATGGATCGTGCCTCATGTTGAATAACCACCTTTTAACCCCTCAGAGTGACCAAAATTGGCATTTTTACAGAGTTTTGCTTACTCAAAAGCTACAATTTTGACCAATTTCAGGCACATAAATGACTTTAAACACACTTATTTTAGTTGAAAAAGTCATAATTCACATCCAACAGTCGTTTTGAGTCAAAAGATTAGATGTTAAAATTTCATCGATATGGACCATTTTGCGGACGTTCGACAGGTCCGGAGTCATCGTTTTTCATCAGAAATTTAATTTTTCGGACTATACCAAAAATGATTCAAAATATCAAATGGATCGTGCCTCATGTTGAATAACCACCTTTTAACCCTTCAGAGTGACCAAAATTGCCATTTTTACAGTTTTGCTTACTCAAAAGCTTAAATTTTGACCAATTTCAGGCACATAAATGACTTTAAACACACTTATTTTAGTTGAAAAAGTCATAATTCACATCCAACAGTCTTTTGGAGTCAAAAGATTAAATGTTAAACTTCTATCGATAAGGACCAGTTTGGGGACGTTCGACAGGTCCGGAGTCATCGTTTTTCATCAGAAAATTAATTTTTCGGACTATACCAAAAATGATTCAAAATGTCAAATGGATCGTGCCTCATGTTGAATAACCACTTTTTAACCCCTCAGAGTGACCAAAATTGCCATTTTTACAAAGTTTTGCTTACTCAAAAGCTTCAATTTTGACCAATTTCAGGCACATAAATGACTTTAAACACACTTATTTTAGTTGAAAAAGTCATAATTCACATCCAACAGTCGTTTGGAGTCAAAAGATTAAATGTTAAAATTTTATCGATATGGACCATTTTGGGGACGTTCGACATGTCCGGAGTCATCGTTTTTCATCAGAAATTTAAGTTTTTCGGACTACACCAAAAATGATTCAAAATGTCAAATGGATCGTGCCTCATGTTGAATAACCACTTTTTAACCCCTCAGAATGACCAAAATTGCCATATTTATAGAGGTTTGCTTACTCAAAAGCTTCAATTTTGACCAATTTCAGGCACATAAATGACTTTAAAGACACTTATTTTAGTTGAAAAAGTCTTAATTCACATCCAACAGTCGTTTGGAGTCAAAAGATTAAATGTTAAAATTTCATCGATAAGGACCAGTTTGGGGACGTTCGACAGGTCCGGAGGCATCGTTTTTCATCAGAAAATTAATTTTTCGTACTGTACCAAAAATGATTCAAAATGTCAAATGGATCGTGCCTCATGTTGAATAACCACTTTTTAACCCCATCAGAGTGACCAAAATTGTCATTTTTACAGAGTTTTGCTTACTCAAAAGCTTCAATTTTGACCAATTTCAGGCACATAAATGACGTTAAACACACTTATTTTAGTTGAAAAAGTCTTATTTCACATCCAACAGTCGTTTGGAGTCAAAAGATTAAATGTTAAAATTTCATCCATATTGACCATTTTGGGAACGTTCGACAGGTCCGGAGTCATCGTTTTTCATCAGAAAATTAATTTTTCGGACTGTACCAAAAAAGATTCAAAATGTCAAATGGATCATGCCTCATGTTGAATAATCACTTTTTAACCCCTCAGAGTGACCAAAATTGGCATTTTTACAGAGTTTTGCTTACTCAAAAGCTACAATTTTGACCAATTTCAGGCACATAAATGACTTTAAACACACTTATTTTAGTTGAAAAAGTCATAATTCACATCCAACAGTCGTTTTGAGTCAAAAGATTAAATCTTAAAATTTCATCGATATGGACCATTTTCGGGACGTTCGACAGGTCCAGAGTCATCGTTTTTCATCAGAAAATTAATTTTTCGGACTGTCCCAAAAATAATTCAAAATGTCAAATGTATCGTGCCTCATTTTGAACAACCACTTTTTATCCCCTCAGAGTGACCAAAATTGCCATTTTTACAGAGTTTTGCTTACTCAAAAGCTTCAATTTTGACCAATTTCAGGCACATAAATGACTTTAAACACACTAATTTTAGTTGAAAAAGTCATAATACACATCCAACAGTCGTTTGGAGTCAAAAGATTAAATGTTAAAATTTCATCGATATGGACCATTTTGGGGACGTTCGACAGGTCCGGAGTCATCGTTTTTCATCAGAAAATAAATTTTTCGGACTATACCAAAAATGATTCAAAATGTCAAATGGATCGTGCCTCATGTTGAATAACCACTTTTTAACCCATCAGAGTGACCAAAATTGCCATTTTTACAAAATGCCAAAATTGCCATTTTGTCAAAATCAGTTGTTTGGAGTCAAGAGATTAAATGTTAACATTTCTTCGAGATGGACCATTTCGGGGGCGTTCGACAGGTCTGGAGTCATCGTTTTTCATCAGAAAATTAATTTTTTGGACTGTACCAAAAATGATTCAAAATGTCAAATGGATCATGCCTCATGTTGAATAACCACTTTTTAACCCCGCAGAGTGACCAAAATTGCCATTTTTATAGAGTTTTGCTTACTAAAAAGCTTAATTTTTTACCAATTTCAGGCACATAAATGACTTTAAACACACTTATTTTAGTTGAAAAAGTCTTAATTCACATCCAACAGTCGTTTGGAGTCAAAAGATTAAATGTTAAAATTTCATCGATATGGACCATTTTGGGGACGTTTGACAGGTCCAGAGTCATCGTTTTTCATCAGAAAATTAATTTTTCGGACTGTACCAAAAATAATTCAAAATGTCAAATGGATCGTGCCTCATGTTGAATAACCACTTTTTAACCCCTCATAGTGACCAAAATTGCCATTTTTTACAGAGTTTTGCTTACTCAAAAGCTTCAATTTTGACCAATTTCAGGCACATAAATGTCTTTAAACACACTTATTTTAGTTGAAAAAGTCATAATTCACATCCAACAGTTGTTTGGAGTCAAAAGATTAAATGTTAAAATTTCATCGATATGGACCATTTTGGGGACGTTCGACAGGTCCGGAGTCATCGTTTTTCATCAGAAATTTTATTTTTCGGACTATACCAAAAAAGATTCATGTTGAATAACCACTTTTTAACCCTTCAGAGTGACCAAAATTGCCATTTTTACAGTTTTGCTTACTCAAAAGCTTCAATTTTGACCAATTTCAGGCACATAAATGAATTTAAACACACTTATTTTAGTTAAAAAATCTTAATTCACATCCAACAGTCGTTTGGAGTCAAAAGATTAAATGTTAACATTTCATCGATAAGGACCATTTTGGGGACGTTCGACAGGTCCGGTGTCATCATTTTTCATCAGAAAATTAATTTTTCAGACTGTACCAAAAATAATTCAAAATGTCAAATGGATCGTGCCTCATGTTGAATAACCACTTTTTATCCCCTCAGAGTGACCAAAAATTGCCATTTTTACAGAGTTTTGCTTACTAAAAAGCTTCATTTTTGACCAATTTCAGGCACATAAATGACTTTAAACACACTTATTTTAGTTGAAAAAGTCTTAATTCACATCCAACAGTCGTTTGGAGTCAAAAGATTAAATGTTAAAATTTCATCGATAAGGACCAGTTTGGGGACGTTCGACAGGTCCAGAGTCATCGTTTTTCATCAGAAATTTAATTTTTCGGACTATACCAAAAATGATTCAAAATATCAAATGGATCGTGCCTCATGTTGAATAACCACCTTTTAACCCTTCAGAGTGACCAAAATTGCCATTTTTACAGTTTTGCTTACTCAAAAGCTTCCATTTTTTTGACCAATTTCAGGCACATAAATGACTTTAAACACACTTATTTTAGTTGAAAAAGTCATAATTCACATCCAACAGTCTTTTGGAGTCAAAAGATTAAATGTTAAACTTCTATCGATAAGGACCAGTTTGGGGACGTTCGACAGGTCCGGAGTCATCGTTTTTCATCAGAAAATTAATTTTTCGGACTATACCAAAAATGATTCAAAATGTCAAATGGATCGTGCCTCATGTTGAATAACCACTTTTTAACCCCTCAGAGTGACCAAAATTGCCATTTTTACAAAGTTTTGCTTACTCAAAAGCTTCAATTTTGACCAATTTCAGGCACATAAATGACTTTAAAGACACTTATTTTAGTTGAAAAAGTCTTAATTCACATCCAACAGTCGTTTGGAGTCAAAAGATTAAATGTTAAAATTTCATCGATAAGGACCAGTTTGGGGACGTTCGACAGGTCCGGAGTCATCGTTTTTCATCAGAAAATTAATTTTTCGTACTGTACCAAAAAAGATTCAAAATGTCAAATGGATCGTGCCTCATGTTGAATAACCACTTTTTAACCCCTCAGAGTGACCAAAATTGGCATTTTTACAGAGTTTTGCTTACTCAAAAGCTACAATTTTGACCAATTTCAGGCACATAAATGACTTTAAACACACTTATTTTAGTTGAAAAAGTCATAATTCACATCCAACAGTCGTTTTGAGTCAAAAGATTAAATCTTAAAATTTCATCGATATGGACCATTTTCGGGACGTTCGACAGGTCCGGAGTCATCGTTTTTCATCAGAAAATTAATTTTTCGGACTGTCCCAAAAATAATTCAAAATGTCAAATGGATCGTGCCTCATTTTGAACAACCACTTTTTATCCCCTCAGAGTGACCAAAATTGCCATTTTTACAGAGTTTTGCTTACTCAAAAGCTTCAATTTTGACGAATTTCAGGCACATAAATGACTTTAAACACACTAATTTTAGTTGAAAAAGTCATAATACACATCCAACAGTCGTTTGGAGTCAAAAGATTAAATGTTAAAATTTCATCGATATGGACCATTTTGGGGACGTTCGACAGGTCCGGAGTCATCGTTTTTCATCAGAAAATAAATTTTTCGGACTATACCAAAAATGATTCAAAATGTCAAATGGATCGTGCCTCATGTTGAATAACCACTTTTTAACCCATCAGAGTGACCAAAATTGCCATTTTTACAAAATGCCAAAATTGCCATTTTGTCAAAATCAGTCGTTTGGAGTCAAGAGATTAAATGTTAACATTTCTTCGAGATGGACCATTTCGGGGGCGTTCGACAGGTCTGGAGTCATCGTTTTTCATCAGAAAATTAATTTTTTGGACTGTACCAAAAATGATTCAAAATGTCAAATGGATCATGCCTCATGTTGAATAACCACTTTTTAACCCCTCATAGTGACCAAAATTGCCATTTTTTACAGAGTTTTGCTTACTCAAAAGCTTCAATTTTGACCAATTTCAGGCACATAAATGTCTTTAAACACACTTATTTTAGTTGAAAAAGTCATAATTCACATCCAACAGTTGTTTGGAGTCAAAAGATTAAATGTTAAAATTTCATCGATATGGACCATTTTGGGGACGTTCGACAGGTCCGGAGTCATCGTTTTTCATCAGAAATTTAATTTTTCGGACTATACCAAAAAAGATTCATGTTGAATAACCACTTTTTAACCCTTCAGAGTGACCAAAATTGCCATTTTTACAGTTTTGCTTACTCAAAAGCTTCAATTTTGACCAATTTCAGGCACATAAATGAATTTAAACACACTTATTTTAGTTAAAAAATCTTAATTCACATCCAACAGTCGTTTGGAGTCAAAAGATTAAATGTTAACATTTCATCGATAAGGACCATTTTGGGGACGTTCGACAGGTCCGGTGTCATCATTTTTCATCAGAAAATTAATTTTTCAGACTGTACCAAAAATAATTCAAAATGTCAAATGGATCGTGCCTCATGTTGAATAACCACTTTTTATCCCCTCAGAGTGACCAAAAATTGCCATTTTTACAGAGTTTTGCTTACTAAAAAGCTTCATTTTTGACCAATTTCAGGCACATAAATGACTTTAAACACACTTATTTTAGTTGAAAAAGTCTTAATTCACATCCAACAGTCGTTTGGAGTCAAAAGATTAAATGTTAAAATTTCATCGATAAGGACCAGTTTGGGGACGTTCGACAGGTCCAGAGTCATCGTTTTTCATCAGAAATTTAATTTTTCGGACTATACCAAAAATGATTCAAAATATCAAATGGATCGTGCCTCATGTTGAATAACCACCTTTTAACCCTTCAGAGTGACCAACATTGCCATTTTTACACTTTTGCTTACTCAAAAGCTTCAATTTTGACCAATTTCAGGCACATAAATGACTTTAAACACACTTATTTTAGTTGAAAAAGTCATAATTCACATCCATTAGTCTTTTGGAGTCAAAAGATTAAATGTTAAACTTCTATCGATAAGGACCAGTTTGGGGACGTTCGACAGGTCCGGAGTCATCGTTTTTCATCAGAAAATTAATTTTTCGGACTATACCAAAAATGATTCAAAATGTCAAATGGATCGTGCCTCATGTTGAATAACCACTTTTTAACCCCTCAGAGTGACCAAAATTGTCATTTTTACAAAGTTTTGCTTACTCAAAAGCTTCAATTTTGACCAATTTCAGGCACATAAATGACTTTAAAGACACTTATTTTAGTTGAAAAAGTCTTAATTCACATCCAACAGTCGTTTGGAGTCAAAAGATTAAATGTTAAAATTTCATCGATAAGGACCAGTTTGGGGACGTTCGACAGGTCCGGAGTCATCGTTTTTCATCAGAAAATTAATTTTTCGTACTGTACCAAAAATGATTCAAAATGTCAAATGGATCGTGCCTCATGTTGAATAACCACTTTTTAACCCCATCAGAGTGACCAAAATTGTCATTTTTACAGAGTTTTGCTTACTCAAAAGCTTCAATTTTGACCAATTTCAGGCACATAAATGACGTTAAACACACTTATTTTAGTTGAAAAAGTCATAATTCACATCCAACAGTTGTTTGGAGTCAAAAGATTAAATGTTAAAATTTCATCGATATGGACCATTTTGGGGACGTTCGACAGGTCCGGAGTCATCGTTTTTCATCAGAAATTTAATTTTTTGGACTATACCAAAAAAGATTCATGTTGAATAACCACTTTTTAACCCTTCAGAGTGACCAAAATTGCCATTTTTACAGTTTTGCTTACTCAAAAGCTTCAATTTTGACCAATTTCAGGCACATAAATGAATTTAAACACACTTATTTTAGTTAAAAAATCTTAATTCACATCCAACAGTCGTTTGGAGTCAAAAGATTAAATGTTAACATTTCATCGATAAGGACCATTTTGGGGACGTTCGACAGGTCCGGTGTCATCATTTTTCATCAGAAAATTAATTTTTCAGACTGTACCAAAAATAATTCAAAATGTCAAATGGATCGTGCCTCATGTTGAATAACCACTTTTTATCCCCTCAGAGTGACCAAAAATTGCCATTTTTACAGAGTTTTGCTTACTAAAAAGCTTCATTTTTGACCAATTTCAGGCACATAAATGACTTTAAACACACTTATTTTAGTTGAAAAAGTCTTAATTCACATCCAACAGTCGTTTGGAGTCAAAAGATTAAATGTTAAAATTTCATCGATAAGGACCAGTTTGGGGACGTTCGACAGGTCCAGAGTCATCGTTTTTCATCAGAAATTTAATTTTTCGGACTATACCAAAAATGATTCAAAATATCAAATGGATCGTGCCTCATGTTGAATAACCACCTTTTAACCCTTCAGAGTGACCAAAATTGCCATTTTTACAGTTTTGCTTACTCAAAAGCTTCAATTTTGACCAATTTCAGGCACATAAATGACTTTAAACACACTTATTTTAGTTGAAAAAGTCATAATTCACATCCAACAGTCGTTTGGAGTCAAAAGATTAAATGTTAAAATTTTATCGATATGGACCATTTTGGGGACGTTCGACATGTCCGGAGTCATCGTTTTTCATCAGAAATTTAAGTTTTTCGGACTACACCAAAAATGATTCAAAATGTCAAATGGATCGTGCCTCATGTTGAATAACCACTTTTTAACCCCTCAGAATGACCAAAATTGCCATATTTAAAGAGTTTTGCTTACTCAAAAGCTTCAATTTTGACCAATTTCAGGCACATAAATGACTTTAAAGACACTTATTTTAGTTGAAAAAGTCTTAATTCACATCCAACAGTCGTTTGGAGTCAAAAGATTAAATGTTAAAATTTCATCGATAAGGACCAGTTTGGGGACGTTCGACAGGTCCGGAGTCATCGTTTTTCATCAGAAAATTAATTTTTCGTACTGTACCAAAAATGATTCAAAATGTCAAATGGATCGTGCCTCATGTTGAATAACCACTTTTTAACCCCATCAGAGTGACCGAAATTGTCATTTTTACAGAGTTTTGCTTACTCAAAAGCTTCAATTTTGACCAATTTCAGGCACATAAATGACGTTAAACACACTTATTTTAGTTGAAAAAGTCTTATTTCACATCCAACAGTCGTTTGGAGTCAAAAGATTAAATGTTAAAATTTCATCCATATTGACCATTTTGGGAACGTTCGACAGGTCCAGAGTCATCGTTTTTCATCAGAAAATTAAGTTTTAGGACTGTACCAAAAATGATTCAAAATGTCAAATGGATCGTGCCTCATGTTGAATAACCACTTTTTAACCCCTCAGAGTGACCAAAATTGGCATTTTTACAGAGTTTTGCTTACTCAAAAGCTACAATTTTGACCAATTTCAGGCACATAAATGACTTTAAACACACTTATTTTAGTTGAAAAAGTCATAATTCACATCCAACAGTCGTTTTGAGTCAAAAGATTAAATGTTAAAATTTCATCGATATGGACCATTTTGCGGACGTTCGACAGGTCCGGAGTCATCGTTTTTCATCAGAAATTTAATTTTTCGGACTATACCAAAAATGATTCAAAATATCAAATGGATCGTGCCTCATGTTGAATAACCACCTTTTAACCCTTCAGAGTGACCAAAATTGCCATTTTTACAGTTTTGCTTACTCAAAAGCTTCAATTTTGACCAATTTCAGGCACATAAATGACTTTAAACACACTTATTTTAGTTGAAAAAGTCATAATTCACATCCAACAGTCTTTTGGAGTCAAAAGAATAAATGTTAAACTTCTATCGATAAGGACCAGTTTGGGGACGTTCGACAGGTCCGGAGTCATCGTTTTTCATCAGAAAATTAATTTTTCGGACTATACCAAAAATGATTCAAAATGTCAAATGGATCGTGCCTCATGTTGAATAACCACTTTTTAACCCCTCAGAGTGACCAAAATTGCCATTTTTACAAAGTTTTGCTTACTCAAAAGCTTCAATTTTGACCAATTTCAGGCACATAAATGACTTTAAACACACTTATTTTAGTTGAAAAAGTCATAATTCACATCCAACAGTCGTTTGGAGTCAAAAGATTAAATGTTAAAATTTCATCGATATGGACCATTTTGGGGACGTTCGACATGTCCGGAGTCATCGTTTTTCATCAGAAATTTAAGTTTTTCGGACTACACCAAAAATGATTCAAAATGTCAAATGGATCGTGCCTCATGTTGAATAACCACTTTTTAACCCCTCAGAATGACCAAAATTGCCATATTTATAGAGTTTTGCTTACTCAAAAGCTTCAATTTTGACCAATTTCAGGCACATAAATGACTTTAAACACACTTATTTTAGTTGAAAAAGTCACAATTCACATCAAACAGTTGTTTGGAGTCAAAAGATTAAATGTTAAAATTTCATCGATATTGACCATTTTGGGAACGTTCGACAGGTCCGGAGTCATCGTTTTTCATCTGAAAATAAAGTTTTAGGACTGTACCAAAAATGATTCAAAATGTCAAATGGATCGTGCCTCATGTTGAATAACCACTTTTTAACCCCTCAGAGTGACCAAAATTGGCATTTTTACAGAGTTTTGCTTACTCAAAAGCTACAATTTTGACCAATTTCAGGCACATAAATGACTTTAAACACACTTATTTTAGTTGAAAAAGTCATAATTCACATCCAACAGTCGTTTTGAGTCAAAAGATTAATGTTAAAATTTCATCGATATGGACCATTTTGCGGACGTTCGACAGGTCCGGAGTCATCGTTTTTCATCAGAAATTTAATTTTTCGGACTATACCAAAAATGATTCAAAATATCAAATGGATCGTGCCTCATGTTGAATAACCACCTTTTAACCCCTCAGAGTGACCAAAATTGGCATTTTTACAGAGTTTTGCTTACTCAAAAGCTACAATTTTGACCAATTTCAGGCACATAAATGACTTTAAACACACTTATTTTAGTTGAAAAAGTCATAATTCACATCCAACAGTCGTTTTGAGTCAAAAGATTAAATGTTAAAATTTCATCGATATGGACCATTTTGCGGACGTTCGACAGGTCCGGAGTCATCGTTTTTCATCAGAAATTTAATTTTTCGGACTATACCAAAAATGATTCAAAATATCAAATGCATCGTGCCTCATGTTGAATAACCACCTTTTAACCCTTCAGAGTGACCAAAATTGCCATTTTTACAGTTTTGCTTACTCAAAAGCTTAAATTTTGACCAATTTCAGGCACATAAATGACTTTAAACACACTTATTTTAGTTGAAAAAGTCATAATTCACATCCAACAGTCTTTTGGAGTCAAAAGATTAAATGTTAAACTTCTATCGATAAGGACCAGTTTGGGGACGTTCGACAGGTCCGGAGTCATCGTTTTTCATCAGAAAATTAATTTTTCGGACTATACCAAAAATGATTCAAAATGTCAAATGGATCGTGCCTCATGTTGAATAACCACTTTTTAACCCCTCAGAGTGACCAAAATTGCCATTTTTACAAAGTTTTGCTTACTCAAAAGCTTCAATTTTGACCAATTTCAGGCACATAAATGACTTTAAACACACTTATTTTAGTTGAAAAAGTCATAATTCACATCCAACAGTCGTTTGGAGTCAAAAGATTAAATGTTAAAATTTTATCGATATGGACCATTTTGGGGACGTTCGACATGTCCGGAGTCATCGTTTTTCATCAGAAATTTAAGTTTTTCGGACTACACCAAAAATGATTCAAAATGTCAAATGGATCGTGCCTCATGTTGAATAACCACTTTTTAACCCCTCAGAATGACCAAAATTGCCATATTTATAGAGTTTTGCTTACTCAAAAGCTTCAATTTTGACCAATTTCAGGCACATAAATGACTTTAAAGACACTTATTTTAGTTGAAAAAGTCTTAATTCACATCCAACAGTCGTTTGGAGTCAAAAGATTAAATGTTAAAATTTCATCGATAAGGACCAGTTTGGGGACGTTCGACAGGTCCGGAGGCATCGTTTTTCATCAGAAAATTAATTTTTCGTACTGTACCAAAAATGATTCAAAATGTCAAATGGATCGTGCCTCATGTTGAATAACCACTTTTTAACCCCATCAGAGTGACCAAAATTGTCATTTTTACAGAGTTTTGCTTACTCAAAAGCTTCAATTTTGACCAATTTCAGGCACATAAATGACGTTAAACACACTTATTTTAGTTGAAAAAGTCTTATTTCACATCCAACAGTCGTTTGGAGTCAAAAGATTAAATGTTAAAATTTCATCCATATTGACCATTTTGGGAACGTTCGACAGGTCCGGAGTCATCGTTTTTCATCAGAAAATTAATTTTTCGGACTGTACCAAAAAAGATTCAAAATGTCAAATGGATCGTGCCTCATGTTGAATAATCACTTTTTAACCCCTCAGAGTGACCAAAATTGGCATTTTTACAGAGTTTTGCTTACTCAAAAGCTACAATTTTGACCAATTTCAGGCACATAAATGACTTTAAACACACTTATTTTAGTTGAAAAAGTCATAATTCACATCCAACAGTCGTTTTGAGTCAAAAGATTAAATCTTAAAATTTCATCGATATGGACCATTTTCGGGACGTTCGACAGGTCCAGAGTCATCGTTTTTCATCAGAAAATTAATTTTTCGGACTGTCCCAAAAATAATTCAAAATGTCAAATGTATCGTGCCTCATTTTGAACAACCACTTTTTATCCCCTCAGAGTGACCAAAATTGCCATTTTTACAGAGTTTTGCTTACTCAAAAGCTTCAATTTTGACCAATTTCAGGCACATAAATGACTTTAAACACACTAATTTTAGTTGAAAAAGTCATAATACACATCCAACAGTCGTTTGGAGTCAAAAGATTAAATGTTAAAATTTCATCGATATGGACCATTTTGGGGACGTTCGACAGGTCCGGAGTCATCGTTTTTCATCAGAAAATAAATTTTTCGGACTATACCAAAAATGATTCAAAATGTCAAATGGATCGTGCCTCATGTTGAATAACCACTTTTTAACCCATCAGAGTGACCAAAATTGCCATTTTTACAAAATGCCAAAATTGCCATTTTGTCAAAATCAGTTGTTTGGAGTCAAGAGATTAAATGTTAACATTTCTTCGAGATGGACCATTTCGGGGGCGTTCGACAGGTCTGGAGTCATCGTTTTTCATCAGAAAATTAATTTTTTGGACTGTACCAAAAATGATTCAAAATGTCAAATGGATCATGCCTCATGTTGAATAACCACTTTTTAACCCCGCAGAGTGACCAAAATTGCCATTTTTATAGAGTTTTGCTTACTAAAAAGCTTAATTTTTTACCAATTTCAGGCACATAAATGACTTTAAACACACTTATTTTAGTTGAAAAAGTCTTAATTCACATCCAACAGTCGTTTGGAGTCAAAAGATTAAATGTTAAAATTTCATCGATATGGACCATTTTGGGGACGTTTGACAGGTCCAGAGTCATCGTTTTTCATCAGAAAATTAATTTTTCGGACTGTACCAAAAATAATTCAAAATGTCAAATGGATCGTGCCTCATGTTGAATAACCACTTTTTAACCCCTCATAGTGACCAAAATTGCCATTTTTTACAGAGTTTTGCTTACTCAAAAGCTTCAATTTTGACCAATTTCAGGCACATAAATGTCTTTAAACACACTTATTTTAGTTGAAAAAGTCATAATTCACATCCAACAGTTGTTTGGAGTCAAAAGATTAAATGTTAAAATTTCATCGATATGGACCATTTTGGGGACGTTCGACAGGTCCGGAGTCATCGTTTTTCATCAGAAATTTTATTTTTCGGACTATACCAAAAAAGATTCATGTTGAATAACCACTTTTTAACCCTTCAGAGTGACCAAAATTGCCATTTTTACAGTTTTGCTTACTCAAAAGCTTCAATTTTGACCAATTTCAGGCACATAAATGAATTTAAACACACTTATTTTAGTTAAAAAATCTTAATTCACATCCAACAGTCGTTTGGAGTCAAAAGATTAAATGTTAACATTTCATCGATAAGGACCATTTTGGGGACGTTCGACAGGTCCGGTGTCATCATTTTTCATCAGAAAATTAATTTTTCAGACTGTACCAAAAATAATTCAAAATGTCAAATGGATCGTGCCTCATGTTGAATAACCACTTTTTATCCCCTCAGAGTGACCAAAAATTGCCATTTTTACAGAGTTTTGCTTACTAAAAAGCTTCATTTTTGACCAATTTCAGGCACATAAATGACTTTAAACACACTTATTTTAGTTGAAAAAGTCTTAATTCACATCCAACAGTCGTTTGGAGTCAAAAGATTAAATGTTAAAATTTCATCGATAAGGACCAGTTTGGGGACGTTCGACAGGTCCAGAGTCATCGTTTTTCATCAGAAATTTAATTTTTCGGACTATACCAAAAATGATTCAAAATATCAAATGGATCGTGCCTCATGTTGAATAACCACCTTTTAACCCTTCAGAGTGACCAAAATTGCCATTTTTACAGTTTTGCTTACTCAAAAGCTTCCATTTTTTTGACCAATTTCAGGCACATAAATGACTTTAAACACACTTATTTTAGTTGAAAAAGTCATAATTCACATCCAACAGTCTTTTGGAGTCAAAAGATTAAATGTTAAACTTCTATCGATAAGGACCAGTTTGGGGACGTTCGACAGGTCCGGAGTCATCGTTTTTCATCAGAAAAT
The DNA here is from genome assembly GCF_964263255.1 of Lissotriton vulgaris. Classification (NCBI taxonomy): domain Eukaryota; kingdom Metazoa; phylum Chordata; class Amphibia; order Caudata; family Salamandridae; genus Lissotriton; species Lissotriton vulgaris. The sequence goes on along the minus strand of NW_028251798.1, from coordinate 235,225 downwards.
TAATTTTTCGGACTATACCAAAAATGATTCAAAATGTCAAATGGATCGTGCCTCATGTTGAATAACCACTTTTTAACCCCTCAGAGTGACCAAAATTGCCATTTTTACAAAGTTTTGCTTACTCAAAAGCTTCAATTTTGACCAATTTCAGGCACATAAATGACTTTAAAGACACTTATTTTAGTTGAAAAAGTCTTAATTCACATCCAACAGTCGTTTGGAGTCAAAAGATTAAATGTTAAAATTTCATCGATAAGGACCAGTTTGGGGACGTTCGACAGGTCCGGAGTCATCGTTTTTCATCAGAAAATTAATTTTTCGTACTGTACCAAAAAAGATTCAAAATGTCAAATGGATCGTGCCTCATGTTGAATAACCACTTTTTAACCCCTCAGAGTGACCAAAATTGGCATTTTTACAGAGTTTTGCTTACTCAAAAGCTACAATTTTGACCAATTTCAGGCACATAAATGACTTTAAACACACTTATTTTAGTTGAAAAAGTCATAATTCACATCCAACAGTCGTTTTGAGTCAAAAGATTAAATCTTAAAATTTCATCGATATGGACCATTTTCGGGACGTTCGACAGGTCCGGAGTCATCGTTTTTCATCAGAAAATTAATTTTTCGGACTGTCCCAAAAATAATTCAAAATGTCAAATGGATCGTGCCTCATTTTGAACAACCACTTTTTATCCCCTCAGAGTGACCAAAATTGCCATTTTTACAGAGTTTTGCTTACTCAAAAGCTTCAATTTTGACGAATTTCAGGCACATAAATGACTTTAAACACACTAATTTTAGTTGAAAAAGTCATAATACACATCCAACAGTCGTTTGGAGTCAAAAGATTAAATGTTAAAATTTCATCGATATGGACCATTTTGGGGACGTTCGACAGGTCCGGAGTCATCGTTTTTCATCAGAAAATAAATTTTTCGGACTATACCAAAAATGATTCAAAATGTCAAATGGATCGTGCCTCATGTTGAATAACCACTTTTTAACCCATCAGAGTGACCAAAATTGCCATTTTTACAAAATGCCAAAATTGCCATTTTGTCAAAATCAGTCGTTTGGAGTCAAGAGATTAAATGTTAACATTTCTTCGAGATGGACCATTTCGGGGGCGTTCGACAGGTCTGGAGTCATCGTTTTTCATCAGAAAATTAATTTTTTGGACTGTACCAAAAATGATTCAAAATGTCAAATGGATCATGCCTCATGTTGAATAACCACTTTTTAACCCCTCATAGTGACCAAAATTGCCATTTTTTACAGAGTTTTGCTTACTCAAAAGCTTCAATTTTGACCAATTTCAGGCACATAAATGTCTTTAAACACACTTATTTTAGTTGAAAAAGTCATAATTCACATCCAACAGTTGTTTGGAGTCAAAAGATTAAATGTTAAAATTTCATCGATATGGACCATTTTGGGGACGTTCGACAGGTCCGGAGTCATCGTTTTTCATCAGAAATTTAATTTTTCGGACTATACCAAAAAAGATTCATGTTGAATAACCACTTTTTAACCCTTCAGAGTGACCAAAATTGCCATTTTTACAGTTTTGCTTACTCAAAAGCTTCAATTTTGACCAATTTCAGGCTCATAAATGAATTTAAACACACTTATTTTAGTTAAAAAATCTTAATTCACATCCAACAGTCGTTTGGAGTCAAAAGATTAAATGTTAACATTTCATCGATAAGGACCATTTTGGGGACGTTCGACAGGTCCGGTGTCATCATTTTTCATCAGAAAATTAATTTTTCAGACTGTACCAAAAATAATTCAAAATGTCAAATGGATCGTGCCTCATGTTGAATAACCACTTTTTATCCCCTCAGAGTGACCAAAAATTGCCATTTTTACAGAGTTTTGCTTACTAAAAAGCTTCATTTTTGACCAATTTCAGGCACATAAATGACTTTAAACACACTTATTTTAGTTGAAAAAGTCTTAATTCACATCCAACAGTCGTTTGGAGTCAAAAGATTAAATGTTAAAATTTCATCGATAAGGACCAGTTTGGGGACGTTCGACAGGTCCAGAGTCATCGTTTTTCATCAGAAATTTAATTTTTCGGACTATACCAAAAATGATTCAAAATATCAAATGGATCGTGCCTCATGTTGAATAACCACCTTTTAACCCTTCAGAGTGACCAACATTGCCATTTTTACACTTTTGCTTACTCAAAAGCTTCAATTTTGACCAATTTCAGGCACATAAATGACTTTAAACACACTTATTTTAGTTGAAAAAGTCATAATTCACATCCATTAGTCTTTTGGAGTCAAAAGATTAAATGTTAAACTTCTATCGATAAGGACCAGTTTGGGGACGTTCGACAGGTCCGGAGTCATCGTTTTTCATCAGAAAATTAATTTTTCGGACTATACCAAAAATGATTCAAAATGTCAAATGGATCGTGCCTCATGTTGAATAACCACTTTTTAACCCCTCAGAGTGACCAAAATTGTCATTTTTACAAAGTTTTGCTTACTCAAAAGCTTCAATTTTGACCAATTTCAGGCACATAAATGACTTTAAAGACACTTATTTTAGTTGAAAAAGTCTTAATTCACATCCAACAGTCGTTTGGAGTCAAAAGATTAAATGTTAAAATTTCATCGATAAGGACCAGTTTGGGGACGTTCGACAGGTCCGGAGTCATCGTTTTTCATCAGAAAATTAATTTTTCGTACTGTACCAAAAATGATTCAAAATGTCAAATGGATCGTGCCTCATGTTGAATAACCACTTTTTAACCCCATCAGAGTGACCAAAATTGTCATTTTTACAGAGTTTTGCTTACTCAAAAGCTTCAATTTTGACCAATTTCAGGCACATAAATGACGTTAAACACACTTATTTTAGTTGAAAAAGTCATAATTCACATCCAACAGTTGTTTGGAGTCAAAAGATTAAATGTTAAAATTTCATCGATATGGACCATTTTGGGGACGTTCGACAGGTCCGGAGTCATCGTTTTTCATCAGAAATTTAATTTTTTGGACTATACCAAAAAAGATTCATGTTGAATAACCACTTTTTAACCCTTCAGAGTGACCAAAATTGCCATTTTTACAGTTTTGCTTACTCAAAAGCTTCAATTTTGACCAATTTCAGGCACATAAATGAATTTAAACACACTTATTTTAGTTAAAAAATCTTAATTCACATCCAACAGTCGTTTGGAGTCAAAAGATTAAATGTTAACATTTCATCGATAAGGACCATTTTGGGGACGTTCGACAGGTCCGGTGTCATCATTTTTCATCAGAAAATTAATTTTTCAGACTGTACCAAAAATAATTCAAAATGTCAAATGGATCGTGCCTCATGTTGAATAACCACTTTTTATCCCCTCAGAGTGACCAAAAATTGCCATTTTTACAGAGTTTTGCTTACTAAAAAGCTTCATTTTTGACCAATTTCAGGCACATAAATGACTTTAAACACACTTATTTTAGTTGAAAAAGTCTTAATTCACATCCAACAGTCGTTTGGAGTCAAAAGATTAAATGTTAAAATTTCATCGATAAGGACCAGTTTGGGGACGTTCGACAGGTCCAGAGTCATCGTTTTTCATCAGAAATTTAATTTTTCGGACTATACCAAAAATGATTCAAAATATCAAATGGATCGTGCCTCATGTTGAATAACCACCTTTTAACCCTTCAGAGTGACCAAAATTGCCATTTTTACAGTTTTGCTTACTCAAAAGCTTCAATTTTGACCAATTTCAGGCACATAAATGACTTTAAACACACTTATTTTAGTTGAAAAAGTCATAATTCACATCCAACAGTCTTTTGGAGTCAAAAGATTAAATGTTAAACTTCTATCGATAAGGACCAGTTTGGGGACGTTCGACAGGTCCGGACTCATCGTTTTTCATCAGAAAATTAATTTTTCGGACTATACCAAAAATGATTCAAAATGTCAAATGGATCGTGCCTCATGTTGAATAACCACTTTTTAACCCCTCAGAGTGACCAAAATTGCCATTTTTACAAAGTTTTGCTTACTCAAAAGCTTCAATTTTGACCAATTTCAGGCACATAAATGACTTTAAAGACACTTATTTTAGTTGAAAAAGTCTTAATTCACATCCAACAGTCGTTTGGAGTCAAAAGATTAAATGTTAAAATTTCATCGAAAAGGACCAGTTTGGGGACGTTCGACAGGTCCGGAGTCATCGTTTTTCATCAGAAAATTAATTTTTCGTACTGTACCAAAAAAGATTCAAAATGTCAAATGGATCGTGCCTCATGTTGAATAACCACTTTTTAACCCCTCAGAGTGACCAAAATTGGCATTTTTACAGAGTTTTGCTTACTCAAAAGCTACAATTTTGACCAATTTCAGGCACATAAATGACTTTAAACACACTTATTTTAGTTGAAAAAGTCATAATTCACATCCAACAATCGTTTTGAGTCAAAAGATTAAATCTTAAAATTTCATCGATATGGACCATTTTCGGGACGTTCGACAGGTCCGGAGTCATCGTTTTTCATCAGAAAATTAATTTTTCGGACTGTCCCAAAAATAATTCAAAATGTCAAATGGATCGTGCCTCATTTTGAACAACCACTTTTTATCCCCTCAGAGTGACCAAAATTGCCATTTTTACAGAGTTTTGCTTACTCAAAAGCTTCAATTTTGACGAATTTCAGGCACATAAATGACTTTAAACACACTAATTTTAGTTGAAAAAGTCATAATACACATCCAACAGTCGTTTGGAGTCAAAAGATTAAATGTTAAAATTTCATCGATAAGGACCAGTTTGGGGACGTTCGACAGGTCCGGAGTCATCGTTTTTCATCAGAAAATTAATTTTTCGTACTGTACCAAAAAAGATTCAAAATGTCAAATGGATCGTGCCTCATGTTGAATAACCACTTTTTAACCCCTCAGAGTGACCAAAATTGGCATTTTTACAGAGTTTTGCTTACTCAAAAGCTACAATTTTGACCAATTTCAGGCACATAAATGACTTTAAACACACTTATTTTAGTTGAAAAAGTCATAATTCACATCCAACAGTCGTTTTGAGTCAAAAGATTAAATCTTAAAATTTCATCGATATGGACCATTTTCGGGACGTTCGACAGGTCCGGAGTCATCGTTTTTCATCAGAAAATTAATTTTTCGGACTGTCCCAAAAATAATTCAAAATGTCAAATGGATCGTGCCTCATTTTGAACAACCACTTTTTATCCCCTCAGAGTGACCAAAATTGCCATTTTTACAGAGTTTTGCTTACTCAAAAGCTTCAATTTTGACGAATTTCAGGCACATAAATGACTTTAAACACACTAATTTTAGTTGAAAAAGTCATAATACACATCCAACAGTCGTTTGGAGTCAAAAGATTAAATGTTAAAATTTCATCAATATGGACCATTTTGGGGACGTTCGACAGGTCCGGAGTCATCGTTTTTCATCAGAAAATAAATTTTTCGGACTATACCAAAAATGATTCAAAATGTCAAATGGATCGTGCCTCATGTTGAATAACCACTTTTTAACCCATCAGAGTGACCAAAATTGCCATTTTTACAAAATGCCAAAATTGCCATTTTGTCAAAATCAGTCGTTTGGAGTCAAGAGATTAAATGTTAACATTTCTTCGAGATGGACCATTTCGGGGGCGTTCAACAGGTCTGGAGTCATCGTTTTTCATCAGAAAATTTATTTTTTGGACTGTACCAAAAATGATTCAAAATGTCAAATGGATCATGCCTCATGTTGAATAACCACTTTTTAACCCCGCAGAGTGACCAAAATTGCCATTTTTATAGAGTTTTGCTTACTAAAAAGCTTAATTTTTTACCAATTTCAGGCACATAAATGACTTTAAACACACTTATTTTAGTTGAAAAAGTCTTAATTCACATCCAACAGTCGTTTGGAGTCAAAAGATAAAATGTTAAAATTTCATCGATATGGACCATTTTGCGGACGTTCGACAGGTCCGGAGTCATCGTTTTTCATCAGAAATTTAATTTTTCGGACTATACCAAAAATGATTCAAAATATCAAATGGATCGTGCCTCATGTTGAATAACCACCTTTTAACCCCTCAGAGTGACCAAAATTGGCATTTTTACAGAGTTTTGCTTACTCAAAAGCTACAATTTTGACCAATTTCAGGCACATAAATGACTTTAAACACACTTATTTTAGTTGAAAAAGTCATAATTCACATCCAACAGTCGTTTTGAGTCAAAAGATTAAATGTTAAAATTTCATCGATATGGACCATTTTGCGGACGTTCGACAGGTCCGGAGTCATCGTTTTTCATCAGAAATTTAATTTTTCGGACTATACCAAAAATGATTCAAAATATCAAATGGATCGTGCCTCATGTTGAATAACCACCTTTTAACCCTTCAGAGTGACCAAAATTGCCATTTTTACAGTTTTGCTTACTCAAAAGCTTAAATTTTGACCAATTTCAGGCACATAAATGACTTTAAACACACTTATTTTAGTTGAAAAAGTCATAATTCACATCCAACAGTCTTTTGGAGTCAAAAGATTAAATGTTAAACTTCTATCGATAAGGACCAGTTTGGGGACGTTCGACAGGTCCGGAGTCATCGTTTTTCATCAGAAAATTAATTTTTCGGACTATACCAAAAATGATTCAAAATGTCAAATGGATCGTGCCTCATGTTGAATAACCACTTTTTAACCCCTCAGAGTGACCAAAATTGCCATTTTTACAAAGTTTTGCTTACTCAAAAGCTTCAATTTTGACCAATTTCAGGCACATAAATGACTTTAAACACACTTATTTTAGTTGAAAAAGTCATAATTCACATCCAACAGTCGTTTGGAGTCAAAAGATTAAATGTTAAAATTTTATCGATATGGACCATTTTGGGGACGTTCGACATGTCCGGAGTCATCGTTTTTCATCAGAAATTTAAGTTTTTCGGACTACACCAAAAATGATTCAAAATGTCAAATGGATCGTGCCTCATGTTGAATAACCACTTTTTAACCCCTCAGAATGACCAAAATTGCCATATTTATAGAGTTTTGCTTACTCAAAAGCTTCAATTTTGACCAATTTCAGGCACATAAATGACTTTAAAGACACTTATTTTAGTTGAAAAAGTCTTAATTCACATCCAACAGTCGTTTGGAGTCAAAAGATTAAATGTTAAAATGTCATCGATAAGGACCAGTTTGGGGACGTTCGACAGGTCCGGAGTCATCGTTTTTCATCAGAAAATTAATTTTTCGTACTGTACCAAAAATGATTCAAAATGTCAAATGGATCGTGCCTCATGTTGAATAACCACTTTTTAACCCCATCAGAGTGACCAAAATTGTCATTTTTACAGAGTTTTGCTTACTCAAAAGCTTCAATTTTGACCAATTTCAGGCACATAAATGACGTTAAACACACTTATTTTAGTTGAAAAAGTCTTATTTCACATCCAACAGTCGTTTGGAGTCAAAAGATTAAATGTTAAAATTTCATCCATATTGACCATTTTGGGAACGTTCGACAGGTCCGGAGTCATCGTTTTTCATCAGAAAATTAATTTTTCGGACTGTACCAAAAAGATTCAAAATGTCAAATGGATCGTGCCTCATGTTGAATATTCACTTTTTAACCCCTCAGAGTGACCAAAATTGGCATTTTTACAGAGTTTTGCTTACTCAAAAGCTACAATTTTGACCAATTTCAGGCACATAAATGACTTTAAACACACTTATTTTAGTTGAAAAAGTCATAATTCACATCCAACAGTCGTTTGGAGTCAAAAGATTAAAGGTTAAAATTTCATCGATATGGACCATTTTGGGGACGTTCGACAGGTCCGGAGTCATCGTTTTTCATCAGAAAATAAATTTTTCGGACTATACCAAAAATGATTCAAAATGTCAAATGGATCGTGCCTCATGTTGAATAACCACTTTTTAACCCATCAGAGTGACCAAAATTGCCATTTTTACAAAATGCCAAAATTGCCATTTTGTCAAAATCAGTTGTTTGGAGTCAAGAGATTAAATGTTAACATTTCTTCGAGATGGACCATTTCGGGGGCGTTCGACAGGTCTGGAGTCATCGTTTTTCATCAGAAAATTAATTTTTTGGACTGTACCAAAAATGATTCAAAATGTCAAATGGATCATGCCTCATGTTGAATAACCACTTTTTAACCCCGCAGAGTGACCAAAATTGCCATTTTTATAGAGTTTTGCTTACTAAAAAGCTTAATTTTTTACCAATTTCAGGCACATAAATGACTTTAAACACACTTATTTTAGTTGAAAAAGTCTTAATTCACATCCAACAGTCGTTTGGAGTCAAAAGATTAAATGTTAAAATTTCATCGATATGGACCATTTTGGGGACGTTTGACAGGTCCAGAGTCATCGTTTTTCATCAGAAAATTAATTTTTCGGACTGTACCAAAAATAATTCAAAATGTCAAATGGATCGTGCCTCATGTTGAATAACCACTTTTTAACCCCTCATAGTGACCAAAATTGCCATTTTTTACAGAGTTTTGCTTACTCAAAAGCTTCAATTTTGACCAATTTCAGGCACATAAATGTCTTTAAACACACTTATTTTAGTTGAAAAAGTCATAATTCACATCCAACAGTTGTTTGGAGTCAAAAGATTAAATGTTAAAATTTCATCGATATGGACCATTTTGGGGACGTTCGACAGGTCCGGAGTCATCGTTTTTCATCAGAAATTTAATTTTTCGGACTATACCAAAAAAGATTCATGTTGAATAACCACTTTTTAACCCTTCAGAGTGACCAAAATTGCCATTTTTACAGTTTTGCTTACTCAAAAGCTTCAATTTTGACCAATTTCAGGCACATAAATGAATTTAAACACACTTATTTTAGTTAAAAAATCTTAATTCACATCCAACAGTCGTTTGGAGTCAAAAGATTAAATGTTAACATTTCATCGATAAGGACCATTTTGGGGACGTTCGACAGGTCCGGTGTCATCATTTTTCATCAGAAAATTAATTTTTCAGACTGTACCAAAAATAATTCAAAATGTCAAATGGATCGTGCCTCATGTTGAATAACCACTTTTTATCCCCTCAGAGTGACCAAAAATTGCCATTTTTACAGAGTTTTGCTTACTAAAAAGCTTCATTTTTGACCAATTTCAGGCACATAAATGACTTTAAACACACTTATTTTAGTTGAAAAAGTCTTAATTCACATCCAACAGTCGTTTGGAGTCAAAAGATTAAATGTTAAAATTTCATCGATAAGGACCAGTTTGGGGACGTTCGACAGGTCCAGAGTCATCGTTTTTCATCAGAAATTTAATTTTTCGGACTGTACCAAAAAAGATTCAAAATGTCAAATGGATCGTGCCTCATGTTGAATAACCACTTTTTAACCCCTCAGAGTGACCAAAATTGGCATTTTTACAGAGTTTTGCTTACTCAAAAGCTACAATTTTGACCAATTTCAGGCACATAAATGACTTTAAACACACTTATTTTAGTTGAAAAAGTCATAATTCACATCCAACAGTCGTTTTGAGTCAAAAGATTAAATCTTAAAATTTCATCGATATGGACCATTTTCGGGACGTTCGACAGGTCCGGAGTCATCGTTTTTCATCAGAAAATTTATTTTTCGGACTGTCCCAAAAATAATTCAAAATGTCAAATGGATCGTGCCTCATTTTGAACAACCACTTTTTATCCCCTCAGAGTGACCAAAATTGCCATTTTTACAGAGTTTTGCTTACTCAAAAGCTTCAATTTTGACGAATTTCAGGCACATAAATGACTTTAAACACACTAATTTTAGTTGAAAAAGTCATAATACACATCCAACAGTCGTTTGGAGTCAAAAGATTAAATGTTAAAATTTCATCGATATGGACCATTTTGGGGACGTTCGACAGGTCCGGAGTCATCGTTTTTCATCAGAAAATAAATTTTTCGGACTATACCAAAAATGATTCAAAATGTCAAATGGATCGTGCCTCATGTTGAATAACCACTTTTTAACCCATCAGAGTGACCAAAATTGCCATTTTTACAAAATGCCAAAATTGCCATTTTGTCAAAATCAGTCGTTTGGAGTCAAGAGATTAAATGTTAACATTTCTTCGAGATGGACCATTTCGGGGGCGTTCGACAGGTCTGGAGTCATCGTTTTTCATCAGAAAATTAATTTTTTGGACTGTACCAAAAATGATTCAAAATGTCAAATGGATCATGCCTCATGTTGAATAACCACTTTTTAACCCCTCATAGTGACCAAAATTGCCATTTTTTACAGAGTTTTGCTTACTCAAAAGCTTCAATTTTGACCAATTTCAGGCACATAAATGTCTTTAAACACACTTATTTTAGTTGAAAAAGTCATAATTCACATCCAACAGTTGTTTGGAGTCAAAAGATTAAATGTTAAAATTTCATCGATATGGACCATTTTGGGGACGTTCGACAGGTCCGGAGTCATCGTTTTTCATCAGAAATTTAATTTTTCGGACTATACCAAAAAAGATTCATGTTGAATAACCACTTTTTAACCCTTCAGAGTGACCAAAATTGCCATTTTTACAGTTTTGCTTACTCAAAAGCTTCAATTTTGACCAATTTCAGGCACATAAATGAATTTAAACACACTTATTTTAGTTAAAAAATCTTAATTCACATCCAACAGTCGTTTGGAGTCAAAAGATTAAATGTTAACATTTCATCGATAAGGACCATTTTGGGGACGTTCGACAGGTCCGGTGTCATCATTTTTCATCAGAAAATTAATTTTTCAGACTGTACCAAAAATAATTCAAAATGTCAAATGGATCGTGCCTCATGTTGAATAACCACTTTTTATCCCCTCAGAGTGACCAAAAATTGCCATTTTTACAGGGTTTTGCTTACTAAAAAGCTTCATTTTTGACCAATTTCAGGCACATAAATGACTTTAAACACACTTATTTTAGTTGAAAAAGTCTTAATTCACATCCAACAGTCGTTTGGAGTCAAAAGATTAAATGTTAAAATTTCATCGATAAGGACCAGTTTGGGGACGTTCGACAGGTCCAGAGTCATCGTTTTTCATCAGAAATTTAATTTTTCGGACTATACCAAAAATGATTCAAAATATCAAATGGATCGTGCCTCATGTTGAATAACCACCTTTTAACCCTTCAGAGTGACCAACATTGCCATTTTTACACTTTTGCTTACTCAAAAGCTTCAATTTTGACCAATTTCAGGCACATAAATGACTTTAAACACACTTATTTTAGTTGAAAAAGTCATAATTCACATCCAACAGTCTTTTGGAGTCAAAAGATTAAATGTTAAACTTCTATCGATAAGGACCAGTTTGGGGACGTTCAACAGGTCCGGAGTCATCGTTTTTCATCAGAAAATTAATTTTTCGGACTATACCAAAAATGATTCAAAATGTCAAATGGATCGTGCCTCATGTTGAATAACCACTTTTTAACCCCTCAGAGTGACCAAAATTGTCATTTTTACAAAGTTTTGCTTACTCAGAAGCTTCAATTTTGACCAATTTCAGGCACATAAATGACTTTAAAGACACTTATTTTAGTTGAAAAAGTCTTAATTCACATCCAACAGTTGTTTGGAGTCAAAAGATTAAATGTTAAAATTTCATCGATATGGACCATTTTGGGGACGTTCGACAGGTCCGGAGTCATCGTTTTTCATCAGAAATTTAATTTTTTGGACTATACCAAAAAAGATTCATGTTGAATAACCACTTTTTAACCCTTCAGAGTGACCAAAATTGCCATTTTTACAGTTTTGCTTACTCAAAAGCTTCAATTTTGACCAATTTCAGGCACATAAATGAATTTAAACACACTTATTTTAGTTAAAAAATCTTAATTCACATCCAACAGTCGTTTGGAGTCAAAAGATTAAATGTTAACATTTCATCGATAAGGACCATTTTGGGGACGTTCGACAGGTCCGGTGTCATCATTTTTCATCAGAAAATTAATTTTTCAGACTGTACCAAAAATAATTCAAAATGTCAAATGGATCGTGCCTCATGTTGAATAACCACTTTTTATCCCCTCAGAGTGACCAAAAATTGCCATTTTTACAGAGTTTTGCTTACTAACAAGCTTCATTTTTGACCAATTTCAGGCACATAAATGACTTTAAACACACTTATTTTAGTTGAAAAAGTCTTAATTCACATCCAACAGTCGTTTGGAGTCAAAAGATTAAATGTTAAAATTTCATCGATAAGGACCAGTTTGGGGACGTTCGACAGGTCCAGAGTCATCGTTTTTCATCAGAAATTTAATTTTTCGGACTGTACCAAAAAAGATTCAAAATGTCAAATGGATCGTGCCTCATGTTGAATAACCACTTTTTAACCCCTCAGAGTGACCAAAATTGGCATTTTTACAGAGTTTTGCTTACTCAAAAGCTACAATTTTGACCAATTTCAGGCACATAAATGACTTTAAACACACTTATTTTAGTTGAAAAAGTCATAATTCACATCCAACAGTCGTTTTGAGTCAAAAGATTAAATCTTAAAATTTCATCGATATGGACCATTTTCGGGACGTTCGACAGGTCCGGAGTCATCGTTTTTCATCAGAAAATTAATTTTTCGGACTATACCAAAAATGATTCAAAATGTCAAATGGATCGTGCCTCATGTTGAATAACCACTTTTTAACCCATCAGAGTGACCAAAATTGCCATTTTTACAAAATGCCAAAATTGCCATTTTGTCAAAATCAGTCGTTTGGAGTCAAGAGATTAAATGTTAACATTTCTTCGAGATGGACCATTTCGGGGGCGTTCGACAGGTCTGGAGTCATCGTTTTTCATCAGAAAATTAATTTTTTGGACTGTACCAAAAATGATTCAAAATGTCAAATGGATCATGCCTCATGTTGAATAACCACTTTTTAACCCCTCATAGTGACCAAAATTGCCATTTTTTACAGAGTTTTGCTTACTCAAAAGCTTCAATTTTGACCAATTTCAGGCACATAAATGTCTTTAAACACACTTATTTTAGTTGAAAAAGTCATAATTCACATCCAACAGTTGTTTGGAGTCAAAAGATTAAATGTTAAAATTTCATCGATATGGACCATTTTGGGGACGTTCGACAGGTCCGGAGTCATCGTTTTTCATCAGAAATTTAATTTTTCGGACTATACCAAAAAAGATTCATGTTGAATAACCACTTTTTAACCCTTCAGAGTGACCAAAATTGCCATTTTTACAGTTTTGCTTACTCAAAAGCTTCAATTTTGACCAATTTCAGGCACATAAATGAATTTAAACACACTTATTTTAGTTAAAAAATCTTAATTCACATCCAACAGTCGTTTGGAGTCAAAAGATTAAATGTTAACATTTCATCGATAAGGACCATTTTGGGGACGTTCGACAGGTCCGGTGTCATCATTTTTCATCAGAAAATTAATTTTTCAGACTGTACCAAAAATAATTCAAAATGTCAAATGGATCGTGCCTCATGTTGAATAACCACTTTTTATCCCCTCAGAGTGACCAAAAATTGCCATTTTTACAGAGTTTTGCTTACTAAAAAGCTTCATTTTTGACCAATTTCAGGCACATAAATGACTTTAAACACACTTATTTTAGTTGAAAAAGTCTTAATTCACATCCAACAGTCGTTTGGAGTCAAAAGATTAAATGTTAAAATTTCATCGATAAGGACCAGTTTGGGGACGTTCGACAGGTCCAGAGTCATCGTTTTTCATCAGAAATTTAATTTTTCGGACTATACCAAAAATGATTCAAAATATCAAATGGATCGTGCCTCATGTTGAATAACCACCTTTTAACCCTTCAGAGTGACCAACATTGCCATTTTTACACTTTTGCTTACTCAAAAGCTTCAATTTTGACCAATTTCAGGCACATAAATGACTTTAAACACACTTATTTTAGTTGAAAAAGTCATAATTCACATCCAACAGTCTTTTGGAGTCAAAAGATTAAATGTTAAACTTCTATCGATAAGGACCAGTTTGGGGACGTTCGACAGGTCCGGAGTCATCGTTTTTCATCAGAAAATTAATTTTTCGGACTATACCAAAAATGATTCAAAATGTCAAATGGATCGTGCCTCATGTTGAATAACCACTTTTTAACCCCTCAGAGTGACCAAAATTGTCATTTTTACAAAGTTTTGCTTACTCAGAAGCTTCAATTTTGACCAATTTCAGGCACATAAATGACTTTAAAGACACTTATTTTAGTTGAAAAAGTCTTAATTCACATCCAACAGTCGTTTGGAGTCTAAAGATTAAATGTTAAAATTTCATCGATAAGGACCAGTTTGGGGACGTTCGACAGGTCCGGAGTCATCGTTTTTCATCAGAAAATTAATTTTTCGTACTGTACCAAAAATGATTCAAAATGTCAAATGGATCGTGCCTCATGTTGAATAACCACTTTTTAACCCCATCAGAGTGACCAAAATTGTCATTTTTACAGAGTTTTGCTTACTCAAAAGCTTCAATTTTGACCAATTTCAGGCACATAAATGACGTTAAACACACTTATTTTAGTTGAAAAAGTCATAATTCACATCCAACAGTTGTTTGGAGTCAAAAGATTAAATGTTAAAATTTCATCGATATGGACCATTTTGGGGACGTTCGACAGGTCCGGAGTCATCGTTTTTCATCAGAAATTTAATTTTTTGGACTATACCAAAAAAGATTCATGTTGAATAACCACTTTTTAACCCTTCAGAGTGACCAAAATTGCCATTTTTACAGTTTTGCTTACTCAAAAGCTTCAATTTTGACCAATTTCAGGCACATAAATGAATTTAAACACACTTATTTTAGTTAAAAAATCTTAATTCACATCCAACAGTCGTTTGGAGTCAAAAGATTAAATGTTAACATTTCATCGATAAGGACCATTTTGGGGACGTTCGACAGGTCCGGTGTCATCATTTTTCATCAGAAAATTAATTTTTCAGACTGTACCAAAAATAATTCAAAATGTCAAATGGATCGTGCCTCATGTTGAATAACCACTTTTTATCCCCTCAGAGTGACCAAAAATTGCCATTTTTACAGAGTTTTGCTTACTAAAAAGCTTCATTTTTGACCAATTTCAGGCACATAAATGACTTTAAACACACTTATTTTAGTTGAAAAAGTCTTAATTCACATCCAACAGTCGTTTGGAGTCAAAAGATTAAATGTTAAAATTTCATCGATAAGGACCAGTTTGGGGACGTTCGACAGGTCCAGAGTCATCGTTTTTCATCAGAAATTTAATTTTTCGGACTATACCAAAAATGATTCAAAATATCAAATGGATCGTGCCTCATGTTGAATAACCACCTTTTAACCCTTCAGAGTGACCAAAATTGCCATTTTTACAGTTTTGCTTACTCAAAAGCTTCAATTTTGACCAATTTCAGGCACATAAATGACTTTAAACACACTTATTTTAGTTGAAAAAGTCATAATTCACATCCAACAGTCTTTTGGAGTCAAAAGATTAAATGTTAAACTTCTATCGATAAGGACCAGTTTGGGGACGTTCGACAGGTCCGGACTCATCGTTTTTCATCAGAAAATTAATTTTTCGGACTATACCAAAAATGATTCAAAATGTCAAATGGATCGTGCCTCATGTTGAATAACCACTTTTTAACCCCTCAGAGTGACCAAAATTGCCATTTTTACAAAGTTTTGCTTACTCAAAAGCTTCAATTTTGACCAATTTCAGGCACATAAATGACTTTAAAGACACTTATTTTAGTTGAAAAAGTCTTAATTCACATCCAACAGTCGTTTGGAGTCAAAAGATTAAATGTTAAAATTTCATCGAAAAGGACCAGTTTGGGGACGTTCGACAGGTCCGGAGTCATCGTTTTTCATCAGAAAATTAATTTTTCGTACTGTACCAAAAAAGATTCAAAATGTCAAATGGATCGTGCCTCATGTTGAATAACCACTTTTTAACCCCTCAGAGTGACCAAAATTGGCATTTTTACAGAGTTTTGCTTACTCAAAAGCTACAATTTTGACCAATTTCAGGCACATAAATGACTTTAAACACACTTATTTTAGTTGAAAAAGTCATAATTCACATCCAACAATCGTTTTGAGTCAAAAGATTAAATCTTAAAATTTCATCGATATGGACCATTTTCGGGACGTTCGACAGGTCCGGAGTCATCGTTTTTCATCAGAAAATTAATTTTTCGGACTGTCCCAAAAATAATTCAAAATGTCAAATGGATCGTGCCTCATTTTGAACAACCACTTTTTATCCCCTCAGAGTGACCAAAATTGCCATTTTTACAGAGTTTTGCTTACTCAAAAGCTTCAATTTTGACGAATTTCAGGCACATAAATGACTTTAAACACACTAATTTTAGTTGAAAAAGTCATAATACACATCCAACAGTCGTTTGGAGTCAAAAGATTAAATGTTAAAATTTCATCGATAAGGACCAGTTTGGGGACGTTCGACAGGTCCGGAGTCATCGTTTTTCATCAGAAAATTAATTTTTCGTACTGTACCAAAAAAGATTCAAAATGTCAAATGGATCGTGCCTCATGTTGAATAACCACTTTTTAACCCCTCAGAGTGACCAAAATTGGCATTTTTACAGAGTTTTGCTTACTCAAAAGCTACAATTTTGACCAATTTCAGGCACATAAATGACTTTAAACACACTTATTTTAGTTGAAAAAGTCATAATTCACATCCAACAGTCGTTTTGAGTCAAAAGATTAAATCTTAAAATTTCATCGATATGGACCATTTTCGGGACGTTCGACAGGTCCAGAGTCATCGTTTTTCATCAGAAAATTAATTTTTCGGACTGTCCCAAAAATAATTCAAAATGTCAAATGGATCGTGCCTCATTTTGAACAACCACTTTTTATCCCCTCAGAGTGACCAAAATTGCCATTTTTACAGAGTTTTGCTTACTCAAAAGCTTCAATTTTGACGAATTTCAGGCACATAAATGACTTTAAACACACTAATTTTAGTTGAAAAAGTCATAATACACATCCAACAGTCGTTTGGAGTCAAAAGATTAAATGTTCAAATTTCATCAATATGGACCATTTTGGGGACGTTCGACAGGTCCGGAGTCATCGTTTTTCATCAGAAAATAAATTTTTCGGACTATACCAAAAATGATTCAAAATGTCAAATGGATCGTGCCTCATGTTGAATAACCACTTTTTAACCCATCAGAGTGACCAAAATTGCCATTTTTACAAAATGCCAAAATTGCCATTTTGTCAAAATCAGTCGTTTGGAGTCAAGAGATTAAATGTTAACATTTCTTCGAGATGGACCATTTCGGGGGCGTTCGACAGGTCTGGAGTCATCGTTTTTCATCAGAAAATTAATTTTTTGGACTGTACCAAAAATGATTCAAAATGTCAAATGGATCATGCCTCATGTTGAATAACCACTTTTTAACCCCGCAGAGTGACCAAAATTGCCATTTTTATAGAGTTTTGCTTACTAAAAAGCTTAATTTTTTACCAATTTCAGGCACATAAATGACTTTAAACACACTTATTTTAGTTGAAAAAGTCTTAATTCACATCCAACAGTCGTTTGGAGTCAAAAGATTAAATGTTAAAATTTCATCGATATGGACCATTTTGGGGACGTTTGACAGGTCCAGAGTCATCGTTTTTCATCAGAAAATTAATTTTTCGGACTGTACCAAAAATAATTCAAAATGTCAAATGGATCGTGCCTCATGTTGAATAACCACTTTTTAACCCCTCATAGTGACCAAAATTGCCATTTTTTACAGAGTTTTGCTTACTCAAAAGCTTCAATTTTGACCAATTTCAGGCACATAAATGTCTTTAAACACACTTATTTTAGTTGAAAAAGTCATAATTCACATCCAACAGTTGTTTGGAGTCAAAAGATTAAATGTTAAAATTTCATCGATATGGACCATTTTGGGGACGTTCGACAGGTCCGGAGTCATCGTTTTTCATCAGAAATTTAATTTTTCGGACTATACCAAAAAAGATTCATGTTGAATAACCACTTTTTAACCCTTCAGAGTGACCAAAATTGCCATTTTTACAGTTTTGCTTACTCAAAAGCTTCAATTTTGACCAATTTCAGGCACATAAATGACTTTAAAGACACTTATTTTAGTTGAAAAAGTCTTAATTCACATCCAACAGTCGTTTGGAGTCAAAAGATTAAATGTTAAAATTTCATCGAAAAGGACCAGTTTGGGGACGTTCGACAGGTCCGGAGTCATCGTTTTTCATCAGAAAATTAATTTTTCGTACTGTACCAAAAAAGATTCAAAATGTCAAATGGATCGTGCCTCATGTTGAATAACCACTTTTTAACCCCTCAGAGTGACCAAAATTGGCATTTTTACAGAGTTTTGCTTACTCAAAAGCTACAATTTTGACCAATTTCAGGCACATAAATGACTTTAAACACACTTATTTTAGTTGAAAAAGTCATAATTCACATCCAACAATCGTTTTGAGTCAAAAGATTAAATCTTAAAATTTCATCGATATGGACCATTTTCGGGACGTTCGACAGGTCCGGAGTCATCGTTTTTCATCAGAAAATTAATTTTTCGGACTGTCCCAAAAATAATTCAAAATGTCAAATGGATCGTGCCTCATTTTGAACAACCACTTTTTATCCCCTCAGAGTGACCAAAATTGCCATTTTTACAGAGTTTTGCTTACTCAAAAGCTTCAATTTTGACGAATTTCAGGCACATAAATGACTTTAAACACACTAATTTTAGTTGAAAAAGTCATAATACACATCCAACAGTCGTTTGGAGTCAAAAGATTAAATGTTAAAATTTCATCGATAAGGACCAGTTTGGGGACGTTCGACAGGTCCGGAGTCATCGTTTTTCATCAGAAAATTAATTTTTCGTACTGTACCAAAAAAGATTCAAAATGTCAAATGGATCGTGCCTCATGTTGAATAACCACTTTTTAACCCCTCAGAGTGACCAAAATTGGCATTTTTACAGAGTTTTGCTTACTCAAAAGCTACAATTTTGACCAATTTCAGGCACATAAATGACTTTAAACACACTTATTTTAGTTGAAAAAGTCATAATTCACATCCAACAGTCGTTTTGAGTCAAAAGATTAAATCTTAAAATTTCATCGATATGGACCATTTTCGGGACGTTCGACAGGTCCGGAGTCATCGTTTTTCATCAGAAAA
The DNA here is from genome assembly GCF_964263255.1 of Lissotriton vulgaris. Classification (NCBI taxonomy): domain Eukaryota; kingdom Metazoa; phylum Chordata; class Amphibia; order Caudata; family Salamandridae; genus Lissotriton; species Lissotriton vulgaris. The sequence continues at coordinate 215,966 of NW_028251798.1, read as the reverse complement.
TTAATTTTTCGGACTGTCCCAAAAATAATTCAAAATGTCAAATGGATCGTGCCTCATTTTGAACAACCACTTTTTATCCCCTCAGAGTGACCAAAATTGCCATTTTTACAGAGTTTTGCTTACTCAAAAGCTTCAATTTTGACGAATTTCAGGCACATAAATGACTTTAAACACACTAATTTTAGTTGAAAAAGTCATAATACACATCCAACAGTCGTTTGGAGTCAAAAGATTAAATGTTAAAATTTCATCAATATGGACCATTTTGGGGACGTTCGACAGGTCCGGAGTCATCGTTTTTCATCAGAAAATAAATTTTTCGGACTATACCAAAAATGATTCAAAATGTCAAATGGATCGTGCCTCATGTTGAATAACCACTTTTTAACCCATCAGAGTGACCAAAATTGCCATTTTTACAAAATGCCAAAATTGCCATTTTGTCAAAATCAGTCGTTTGGAGTCAAGAGATTAAATGTTAACATTTCTTCGAGATGGACCATTTCGGGGGCGTTCGACAGGTCTGGAGTCATCGTTTTTCATCAGAAAATTAATTTTTTGGACTGTACCAAAAATGATTCAAAATGTCAAATGGATCATGCCTCATGTTGAATAACCACTTTTTAACCCCGCAGAGTGACCAAAATTGCCATTTTTATAGAGTTTTGCTTACTAAAAAGCTTAATTTTTTACCAATTTCAGGCACATAAATGACTTTAAACACACTTATTTTAGTTGAAAAAGTCTTAATTCACATCCAACAGTCGTTTGGAGTCAAAAGATTAAATGTTAAAATTTCATCGATATGGACCATTTTGGGGACGTTTGACAGGTCCAGAGTCATCGTTTTTCATCAGAAAATTAATTTTTTGGACTGTACCAAAAATAATTCAAAATGTCAAATGGATCGTGCCTCATGTTGAATAACCACTTTTTAACCCCTCATAGTGACCAAAATTGCCATTTTTTACAGAGTTTTGCTTACTCAAAAGCTTCAATTTTGACCAATTTCAGGCACATAAATGTCTTTAAACACACTTATTTTAGTTGAAAAAGTCATAATTCACATCCAACAGTTGTTTGGAGTCAAAAGATTAAATGTTAAAATTTCATCGATATGGACCATTTTGGGGACGTTCGACAGGTCCGGAGTCATCGTTTTTCATCAGAAATTTAATTTTTCGGACTATACCAAAAAAGATTCATGTTGAATAACCACTTTTTAACCCTTCAGAGTGACCAAAATTGCCATTTTTACAGTTTTGCTTACTCAAAAGCTTCAATTTTGACCAATTTCAGGCACATAAATGAATTTAAACACACTTATTTTAGTTAAAAAATCTTAATTCACATCCAACAGTCGTTTGGAGTCAAAAGATTAAATGTTAACATTTCATCGATAAGGACCATTTTGGGGACGTTCGACAGGTCCGGTGTCATCATTTTTCATCAGAAAATTAATTTTTCAGACTGTACCAAAAATAATTCAAAATGTCAAATGGATCGTGCCTCATGTTGAATAACCACTTTTTATCCCCTCAGAGTGACCAAAAATTGCCATTTTTACAGAGTTTTGCTTACTAAAAAGCTTCATTTTTGACCAATTTCAGGCACATAAATGACTTTAAACACACTTATTTTAGTTGAAAAAGTCTTAATTCACATCCAACAGTCGTTTGGAGTCAAAAGATTAAATGTTAAAATTTCATCGATAAGGACCAGTTTGGGGACGTTCGACAGGTCCAGAGTCATCGTTTTTCATCAGAAATTTAATTTTTCGGACTATACCAAAAATGATTCAAAATATCAAATGGATCGTGCCTCATGTTGAATAACCACCTTTTAACCCTTCAGAGTGACCAAAATTGCCATTTTTACAGTTTTGCTTACTCAAAAGCTTCAATTTTGACCAATTTCAGGCACATAAATGACTTTAAACACACTTATTTTAGTTGAAAAAGTCATAATTCACATCCAACAGTCTTTTGGAGTCAAAAGATTAAATGTTAAACTTCTATCGATAAGGACCAGTTTGGGGACGTTCGACAGGTCCGGAGTCATCGTTTTTCATCAGAAAATTAATTTTTCGGGCTATACCAAAAATGATTCAAAATGTCAAATGGATCGTGCCTCATGTTGAATAACCACTTTTTAACCCCTCAGAGTGACCAAAATTGTCATTTTTACAAAGTTTTGCTTACTCAAAAGCTTCAATTTTGACCAATTTCAGGCACATAAATGACTTTAAAGACACTTATTTTAGTTGAAAAAGTCTTAATTCACATCCAACAGTCGTTTGGAGTCAAAAGATTAAATGTTAAAATTTCATCGATAAGGACCAGTTTGGGGACGTTCGACAGGTCCGGAGTCATCGTTTTTCATCAGAAAATTAATTTTTCGTACTGTACCAAAAATGATTCAAAATGTCAAATGGATCGTGCCTCATGTTGAATAACCACTTTTTAACCCCATCAGAGTGACCAAAATTGTCATTTTTACAGAGTTTTGCTTACTCAAAAGCTTCAATTTTGACCAATTTCAGGCACATATATGACGTTATACACACTTATTTTAGTTGAAAAAGTCATAATTCACATCCAACAGTTGTTTGGAGTCAAAAGATTAAATGTTAAAATTTCATCGATATGGACCATTTTGGGGACGTTCGACAGGTCCGGAGTCATCGTTTTTCATCAGAAATTTAATTTTTCGGACTATACCAAAAAAGATTCATGTTGAATAACCACTTTTTAACCCTTCAGAGTGACCAAAATTGCCATTTTTACAGTTTTGCTTACTCAAAAGCTTCAATTTTGACCAATTTCAGGCACATAAATGAATTTAAACACACTTATTTTAGTTAAAAAATCTTAATTCACATCCAACAGTCGTTTGGAGTCAAAAGATTAAATGTTAACATTTCATCGATAAGGACCATTTTGGGGACGTTCGACAGGTCCGGTGTCATCATTTTTCATCAGAAAATTAATTTTTCAGACTGTACCAAAAATAATTCAAAATGTCAAATGGATCGTGCCTCATGTTGAATAACCACTTTTTATCCCCTCAGAGTGACCAAAAATTGCCATTTTTACAGAGTTTTGCTTACTAAAAAGCTTCATTTTTGACCAATTTCAGGCACATAAATGACTTTAAACACACTTATTTTAGTTGAAAAAGTCTTAATTCACATCCAACAGTCGTTTGGAGTCAAAAGATTAAATGTTAAAATTTCATCGATAAGGACCAGTTTGGGGACGTTCGACAGGTCCAGAGTCATCGTTTTTCATCAGAAATTTAATTTTTCGGACTATACCAAAAATGATTCAAAATATCAAATGGATCGTGCCTCATGTTGAATAACCACCTTTTGACCCTTCAGAGTGACCAAAATTGCCATTTTTACAGTTTTGCTTACTCAAAAGCTTCAATTTTGACCAATTTCAGGCACATAAATGACTTTAAACACACTTATTTTAGTTGAAAAAGTCATAATTCACATCCAACAGTCTTTTGGAGTCAAAAGATTAAATGTTAAACTTCTATCGATAAGGACCAGTTTGGGGACGTTCGACAGGTCCGGAGTCATCGTTTTTCATCAGAAAATTAATTTTTCAGACTATACCAAAAATGATTCAAAATGTCAAATGGATCGTGCCTCATGTTGAATAACCACTTTTTAACCCCTCAGAGTGACCAAAATTGCCATTTTTACAAAGTTTTGCTTACTCAAAAGCTTCAATTTTGACCAATTTCAGGCACATAAATGACTTTAAAGACACTTATTTTAGTTGAAAAAGTCTTAATTCACATCCAACAGTCGTTTGGAGTCAAAAGATTAAATGTTAAAATTTCATCGAAAAGGACCAGTTTGGGGACGTTCGACAGGTCCGGAGTCATCGTTTTTCATCAGAAAATTAATTTTTCGTACTGTACCAAAAAAGATTCAAAATGTCAAATGGATCGTGCCTCATGTTGAATAACCACTTTTTAACCCCTCAGAGTGACCAAAATTGGCATTTTTACAGAGTTTTGCTTACTCAAAAGCTACAATTTTGACCAATTTCAGGCACATAAATGACTTTAAACACACTTATTTTAGTTGAAAAAGTCATAATTCACATCCAACAGTCGTTTTGAGTCAAAAGATTAAATCTTAAAATTTCATCGATATGGACCATTTTCGGGACGTTCGACAGGTCCGGAGTCATCGTTTTTCATCAGAAAATTAATTTTTCGGACTGTCCCAAAAATAATTCAAAATGTCAAATGGATCGTGCCTCATTTTGAACAACCACTTTTTATCCCCTCAGAGTGACCAAAATTGCCATTTTTACAGAGTTTTGCTTACTCAAAAGCTTCAATTTTGACCAATTTCAGGCACATAAATGACTTTAAACACACTAATTTTAGTTGAAAAAGTCATAATACACATCCAACAGTCGTTTGGAGTCAAAAGATTAAATGTTAAAATTTCATCGATATGGACCATTTTGGGGACGTTCGACAGGTCCGGAGTCATCGTTTTTCATCAGAAAATAAATTTTTCGGACTATACCAAAAATGATTCAAAATGTCAAATGGATCGTGCCTCATGTTGAATAACCACTTTTTAACCCATCAGAGTGACCAAAATTGCCATTTTTACAAAATGCCAAAATTGCCATTTTGTCAAAATCAGTCGTTTGGAGTCAAGAGATTAAATGTTAACATTTCTTCGAGATGGACCATTTCGGGGGCGTTCGACAGGTCTGGAGTCATCGTTTTTCATCAGAAAATTAATTTTTTGGACTGTACCAAAAATGATTCAAAATGTCAAATGGAGCATGCCTCATGTTGAATAACCACTTTTTAACCCCGCAGAGTGACCAAAATTGCCATTTTTATAGAGTTTTGCTTACTAAAAAGCTTAATTTTTTACCAATTTCAGGCACATAAATGACTTTAAACACACTTATTTTAGTTGAAAAAGTCTTAATTCACATCCAACAGTCGTTTGGAGTCAAAAGATTAAATGTTAAAATTTCATCGATATGGACCATTTTGGGGACGTTTGACAGGTCCAGAGTCATCGTTTTTCATCAGAAAATTAATTTTTCGGACTGTACCAAAAATAATTCAAAATGTCAAATGGATCGTGCCTCATGTTGAATAACCACTTTTTAACCCCTCATAGTGACCAAAATTGCCATTTTTTACAGAGTTTTGCTTACTCAAAAGCTTCAATTGTGACCAATTTCAGGCACATAAATGTCTTTAAACACACTTATTTTAGTTGAAAAAGTCATAATTCACATCCAACAGTTGTTTGGAGTCAAAAGATTAAATGTTAAAATTTCATCGATATGGACCATTTTGGGGACGTTCGACAGGTCCGGAATCATCGTTTTTCATCAGAAATTTAATTTTTCGGACTATACCAAAAAAGATTCATGTTGAATAACCACTTTTTAACCCTTCAGAGTGACCAAAATTGCCATTTTTACAGTTTTGCTTACTCAAAAGCTTCAATTTTGACCAATTTCAGGCACATAAATGAATTTAAACACACTTATTTTAGTTAAAAAATCTTAATTCACATCCAACAGTCGTTTGGAGTCAAAAGATTAAATGTTAACATTTCATCGATAAGGACCATTTTGGGGACGTTCGACAGGTCCGGTGTCATCATTTTTCATCAGAAAATTAATTTTTCAGACTGTACCAAAAATAATTCAAAATGTCAAATGGATCGTGCCTCATGTTGAATAACCACTTTTTATCCCCTCAGAGTGACCAAAAATTGCCATTTTTACAGAGTTTTGCTTACTAAAAAGCTTCATTTTTGACCAATTTCAGGCACATAAATGACTTTAAACACACTTATTTTAGTTGAAAAAGTCTTAATTCACATCCAACAGTCGTTTGGAGTCAAAAGATTAAATGTTAAAATTTCATCGATAAGGACCAGTTTGGGGACGTTCGACAGGTCCAGAGTCATCGTTTTTCATCAGAAATTTAATTTTTCGGACTATACCAAAAATGATTCAAAATATCAAATGGATCGTGCCTCATGTTGAATAACCACCTTTTAACCCTTCAGAGTGACCAAAATTGCAATTTTTACAGTTTTGCTTACTCAAAAGCTTCAATTTTGACCAATTTCAGGCACATAAATGACTTTAAACACACTTATTTTAGTTGAAAAAGTCATAATTCACATCCAACAGTCTTTTGGAGTCAAAAGATTAAATGTTAAACTTCTATCGATAAGGACCAGTTTGGGGACGTTCGACAGGTCCGGAGTCATCGTTTTTCATCAGAAAATTTATTTTTCGGACTATACCAAAAATGATTCAAAATGTCAAATGGATCGTGCCTCATGTTGAATAACCACTTTTTAACCCCTCAGAGTGACCAAAATTGCCATTTTTACAAAGTTTTGCTTACTCAAAAGCTTCAATTTTGACCGATTTCAGGCACATAAATGACTTTAAAGACACTTATTTTAGTTGAAAAAGTCTTAATTCACATCCAACAGTCGTTTGGAGTCAAAAGATTAAATGTTAAAATTTCATCGATAAGGACCAGTTTGGGGACGTTCGACAGGTCCGGAGTCATCGTTTTTCATCAGAAAATTAATTTTTCGGACTATACCAAAAATGATTCAAAATGTCAAATGGATCGTGCCTCATGTTGAATAACCACTTTTTAACCCCTCAGAGTGACCAAAATTGCCATTTTTACAAAGTTTTGCTTACTCAAAAGCTTCAATTTTGACCAATTTCAGGCACATAAATGACTTTAAACACACTTATTTTAGTTGAAAAAGTCATAATTCACATCCAACAGTCGTTTGGAGTCAAAAGATTAAATGTTAAAATTTCATCGATATGGACCATTTTGGGGACGTTCGACATGTCCGGAGTCATCGTTTTTCATCAGAAATTTAAGTTTTTCGGACTACACCAAAAATGATTCAAAATGTCAAATGGATCGTGCCTCATGTTGAATGACCACTTTTTAACCCCTCAGAATGACCAAAATTGCCATATTTATAGAGTTTTGCTTACTCAAAAGCTTCAATTTTGACCAATTTCAGGCACATAAATGACTTTAAACACACTTATTTTAGTTGAAAAAGTCACAATTCACATCAAACAGTTGTTTGGAGTCAAAAGATTAAATGTTAAAATTTCATCGATATTGACCATTTTGGGAACGTTCGACAGGTCCGGAGTCATCGTTTTTCATCTGAAAATAAAGTTTTAGGACTGTACCAAAAATGATTCAAAATGTCAAATGGATCGTGCCTCATGTTGAATAACCACTTTTTAACCCCTCAGAGTGACCAAAATTGGCATTTTTACAGAGTTTTGCTTACTCAAAAGCTACAATTTTGACCAATTTCAGGCACATAAATGACTTTAAACACACTTATTTTAGTTGAAAAAGTCATAATTCACATCCAACAGTCGTTTTGAGTCAAAAGATTAAATGTTAAAATTTCATCGATATGGACCATTTTGCGGACGTTCGACAGGTCCGGAGTCATCGTTTTTCATCAGAAATTTAATTTTTCGGACTATACCAAAAATGATTCAAAATATCAAATGGATCGTGCCTCATGTTGAATAACCACCTTTTAACCCCTCAGAGTGACCAAAATTGGCATTTTTACAGAGTTTTGCTTACTCAAAAGCTACAATTTTGACCAATTTCAGGCACATAAATGACTTGAAACACACTTATTTTAGTTGAAAAAGTCATAATTCACATCCAACAGTCGTTTTGAGTCAAAAGATTAAATGTTAAAATTTCATCGATATGGACCATTTTGCGGACGTTCGACAGGTCCGGAGTCATCGTTTTTCATCAGAAATTTAATTTTTCGGACTATACCAAAAATGATTCAAAATATCAAATGGATCGTGCCTCATGTTGAATAACCACCTTTTAACCCTTCAGAGTGACCAAAATTGCCATTTTTACAGTTTTGCTTACTCAAAAGCTTCAATTTTGACCAATTTCAGGCACATAAATGACTTTAAACACACTTATTTTAGTTGAAAAAGTCATAATTCACATCCAACAGTCTTTTGGAGTCAAAAGATTAAATGTTAAACTTCTATCGATAAGGAGCAGTTTGGGGACGTTCGACAGGTCCGGAGTCATCGTTTTTCATCAGAAAATTAATTTTTCGGACTATACCAAAAATGATTCAAAATGTCAAATGGATCGTGCCTCATGTTGAATAACCACTTTTTAACCCCTCAGAGTGACCAAAATTGCCATTTTTACAAAGTTTTGCTTACTCAAAAGCTTCAATTTTGACCAATTTCAGGCACATAAATGACTTTAAACACACTTATTTTAGTTGAAAAAGTCATAATTCACATCCAACAGTCGTTTGGAGTCAAAAGATTAAATGTTAAAATTTTATCGATATGGACCATTTTGGGGACGTTCGACATGTCCGGAGTCATCGTTTTTCATCAGAAATTTAAGTTTTTCGGACTACACCAAAAATGATTCAAAATGTCAAATGGATCGTGCCTCATGTTGAATAACCACTTTTTAACCCCTCAGAATGACCAAAATTGCCATATTTATAGAGTTTTGCTTACTCAAAAGCTTCAATTTTGACCAATTTCAGGCACATAAATGACTTTAAAGACACTTATTTTAGTTGAAAAAGTCTTAATTCACATCCAACAGTCGTTTGGAGTCAAAAGATTAAATGTTAAAATTTCATCGATAAGGACCAGTTTGGGGACGTTCGACAGGTCCGGAGTCATCGTTTTTCATCAGAAAATTAATTTTTCGTACTGTACCAAAAATGATTCAAAATGTCAAATGGATCGTGCCTCATGTTGAATAACCACTTTTTAACCCCATCAGAGTGACCAAAATTGTCATTTTTACAGAGTTTTGCTTACTCAAAAGCTTCAATTTTGACCAATTTCAGGCACATAAATGACGTTAAACACACTTATTTTAGTTGAAAAAGTCTTATTTCACATCCAACAGTCGTTTGGAGTCAAAAGATTAAATGTTAAAATTTCATCGATATGGACCATTTTGGGGACGTTCGACATGTCCGGAGTCATCGTTTTTCATCAGAAATTTAAGTTTTTCGGACTACACCAAAAATGATTCAAAATGTCAAATGGATCGTGCCTCATGTTGAATGACCACTTTTTAACCCCTCAGAATGACCAAAATTGCCATATTTATAGAGTTTTGCTTACTCAAAAGCTTCAATTTTGACCAATTTCAGGCACATAAATGACTTTAAACACACTTATTTTAGTTGAAAAAGTCACAATTCACATCAAACAGTTGTTTGGAGTCAAAAGATTAAATGTTAAAATTTCATCGATATTGACCATTTTGGGAACGTTCGACAGGTCCGGAGTCATCGTTTTTCATCTGAAAATAAAGTTTTAGGACTGTACCAAAAATGATTCAAAATGTCAAATGGATCGTGCCTCATGTTGAATAACTACTTTTTAACCCCTCAGAGTGACCAAAATTGGCATTTTTACAGAGTTTTGCTTACTCAAAAGCTACAATTTTGACCAATTTCAGGCACATAAATGACTTTAAACACACTTATTTTAGTTGAAAAAGTCATAATTCACATCCAACAGTCGTTTTGAGTCAAAAGATTAAATGTTAAAATTTCATCGATATGGACCATTTTGCGGACGTTCGACAGGTCCGGAGTCATCGTTTTTCATCAGAAATTTAATTTTTCGGACTATACCAAAAATGATTCAAATTATCAAATGGATCGTGCCTCATGTTGAATAACCACCTTTTAACCCCTCAGAGTGACCAAAATTGGCATTTTTACAGAGTTTTGCTTACTCAAAAGCTACAATTTTGACCAATTTCAGGCACATAAATGACTTTAAACACACTTATTTTAGTTGAAAAAGTCATAATTCACATCCAACAGTCGTTTTGAGTCAAAAGATTAAATGTTAAAATTTCATCGATATGGACCATTTTGCGGACGTTCGACAGGTCCGGAGTCATCGTTTTTCATCAGAAATTTAATTTTTCGGACTATACCAAAAATGATTCAAAATATCAAATGGATCGTGCCTCATGTTGAATAACCACCTTTTAACCCTTCAGAGTGACCAAAATTGCCATTTTTACAGTTTTGCTTTCTCAAAAGCTTCAATTTTGACCAATTTCAGGCACATAAATGACTTTAAACACACTTATTTTAGTTGAAAAAGTCATAATTCACATCCAACAGTCTTTTGGAGTCAAAAGATTAAATGTTAAACTTCTATCGATAAGGAGCAGTTTGGGGACGTTCGACATGTCCGGAGTCATCGTTTTTCATCAGAAATTTAAGTTTTTCGGACTACACCAAAAATGATTCAAAATGTCAAATGGATCGTGCCTCATGTTGAATAACCACTTTTTAACCCCTCAGAATGACCAAAATTGCCATATTTATAGAGTTTTGCTTACTCAAAAGCTTCAATTTTGACCAATTTCAGGCACATAAATGACTTTAAAGACACTTATTTTAGTTGAAAAAGTCTTAATTCACATCCAACAGTCGTTTGGAGTCAAAAGATTAAATGTTAAAATTTCATCGATAAGGACCAGTTTGGGGACGTTCGACAGGTCCGGAGTCATCGTTTTTCATCAGAAAATTAATTTTTCGTACTGTACCAAAAATGATTCAAAATGTCAAATGGATCGTGCCTCATGTTGAATAACCACTTTTTAACCCCATCAGAGTGACCAAAATTGTCATTTTTACAGAGTTTTGCTTACTCAAAAGCTTCAATTTTGACCAATTTCAGGCACATAAATGACGTTAAACACACTTATTTTAGTTGAAAAAGTCTTATTTCACATCCAACAGTCGTTTGGAGTCAAAAGATTAAATGTTAAAATTTCATCGATATGGACCATTTTGGGGACGTTCGACATGTCCGGAGTCATCGTTTTTCATCAGAAATTTAAGTTTTTCGGACTACACCAAAAATGATTCAAAATGTCAAATGGATCGTGCCTCATGTTGAATGACCACTTTTTAACCCCTCAGAATGACCAAAATTGCCATATTTATAGAGTTTTGCTTACTCAAAAGCTTCAATTTTGACCAATTTCAGGCACATAAATGACTTTAAACACACTTATTTTAGTTGAAAAAGTCACAATTCACATCAAACAGTTGTTTGGAGTCAAAAGATTAAATGTTAAAATTTCATCGATATTGACCATTTTGGGAACGTTCGACAGGTCCGGAGTCATCGTTTTTCATCTGAAAATAAAGTTTTAGGACTGTACCAAAAATGATTCAAAATGTCAAATGGATCGTGCCTCATGTTGAATAACCACTTTTTAACCCCTCAGAGTGACCAAAATTGGCATTTTTACAGAGTTTTGCTTACTCAAAAGCTACAATTTTGACCAATTTCAGGCACATAAATGACTTTAAACACACTTATTTTAGTTGAAAAAGTCATAATTCACATCCAACAGTCGTTTTGAGTCAAAAGATTAAATGTTAAAATTTCATCGATATGGACCATTTTGCGGACGTTCGACAGGTCCGGAGTCATCGTTTTTCATCAGAAATTTAATTTTTCGGACTATACCAAAAATGATTCAAAATATCAAATGGATCGTGCCTCATGTTGAATAACCACCTTTTAACCCTTCAGAGTGACCAAAATTGCCATTTTTACAGTTTTGCTTTCTCAAAAGCTTCAATTTTGACCAATTTCAGGCACATAAATGACTTTAAACACACTTATTTTAGTTGAAAAAGTCATAATTCACATCCAACAGTCTTTTGGAGTCAAAAGATTAAATGTTAAACTTCTATCGATAAGGAGCAGTTTGGGGACGTTCGACATGTCCGGAGTCATCGTTTTTCATCAGAAATTTAAGTTTTTCGGACTACACCAAAAATGATTCAAAATGTCAAATGGATCGTGCCTCATGTTGAATAACCACTTTTTAACCCCTCAGAATGACCAAAATTGCCATATTTATAGAGTTTTGCTTACTCAAAAGCTTCAATTTTGACCAATTTCAGGCACATAAATGACTTTAAAGACACTTATTTTAGTTGAAAAAGTCTTAATTCACATCCAACAGTCGTTTGGAGTCAAAAGATTAAATGTTAAAATTTCATCGATAAGGACCAGTTTGGGGACGTTCGACAGGTCCGGAGTCATCGTTTTTCATCAGAAAATTAATTTTTCGTACTGTACCAAAAATGATTCAAAATGTCAAATGGATCGTGCCTCATGTTGAATAACCACTTTTTAACCCCATCAGAGTGACCAAAATTGTCATTTTTACAGAGTTTTGCTTACTCAAAAGCTTCAATTTTGACCAATTTCAGGCACATAAATGACGTTAAACACACTTATTTTAGTTGAAAAAGTCTTATTTCACATCCAACAGTCGTTTGGAGTCAAAAGATTAAATGTTAAAATTTCATCGATATGGACCATTTTGGGGACGTTCGACATGTCCGGAGTCATCGTTTTTCATCAGAAATTTAAGTTTTTCGGACTACACCAAAAATGATTCAAAATGTCAAATGGATCGTGCCTCATGTTGAATGACCACTTTTTAACCCCTCAGAATGACCAAAATTGCCATATTTATAGAGTTTTGCTTACTCAAAAGCTTCAATTTTGACCAATTTCAGGCACATAAATGACTTTAAACACACTTATTTTAGTTGAAAAAGTCACAATTCACATCAAACAGTTGTTTGGAGTCAAAAGATTAAATGTTAAAATTTCATCGATATTGACCATTTTGGGAACGTTCGACAGGTCCGGAGTCATCGTTTTTCATCTGAAAATAAAGTTTTAGGACTGTACCAAAAATGATTCAAAATGTCAAATGGATCGTGCCTCATGTTGAATAACCACTTTTTAACCCCTCAGAGTGACCAAAATTGGCATTTTTACAGAGTTTTGCTTACTCAAAAGCTACAATTTTGACCAATTTCAGGCACATAAATGACTTTAAACACACTTATTTTAGTTGAAAAAGTCATAATTCACATCCAACAGTCGTTTTGAGTCAAAAGATTAAATGTTAAAATTTCATCGATATGGACCATTTTGCGGACGTTCGACAGGTCCGGAGTCATCGTTTTTCATCAGAAATTTAATTTTTCGGACTATACCAAAAATGATTCAAATTATCAAATGGATCGTGCCTCATGTTGAATAACCACCTTTTAACCCCTCAGAGTGACCAAAATTGGCATTTTTACAGAGTTTTGCTTACTCAAAAGCTACAATTTTGACCAATTTCAGGCACATAAATGACTTTAAACACACTTATTTTAGTTGAAAAAGTCATAATTCACATCCAACAGTCGTTTTGAGTCAAAAGATTAAATGTTAAAATTTCATCGATATGGACCATTTTGCGGACGTTCGACAGGTCCGGAGTCATCGTTTTTCATCAGAAATTTAATTTTTCGGACTATACCAAAAATGATTCAAAATATCAAATGGATCGTGCCTCATGTTGAATAACCACCTTTTAACCCTTCAGAGTGACCAAAATTGCCATTTTTACAGTTTTGCTTACTCAAAAGCTTCAATTTTGACCAATTTCAGGCACATAAATGACTTTAAACACACTTATTTTAGTTGAAAAAGTCATAATTCACATCCAACAGTCTTTTGGAGTCAAAAGATTAAATGTTAAACTTCTATCGATAAGGAGCAGTTTGGGGACGTTCGACAGGTCCGGAGTCATCGTTTTTCATCAGAAAATTAATTTTTCGGACTATACCAAAAATGATTCAAAATGTCAAATGGATCGTGCCTCATGTTGAATAACCACTTTTTAACCCCTCAGAGTGACCAAAATTGCCATTTTTACAAAGTTTTGCTTACTCAAAAGCTTCAATTTTGACCAATTTCAGGCACATAAATGACTTTAAACACACTTATTTTAGTTGAAAAAGTCATAATTCACATCCAACAGTCGTTTGGAGTCAAAAGATTAAATGTTAAAATTTTATCGATATGGACCATTTTGGGGACGTTCGACATGTCCGGAGTCATCATTTTTCATCAGAAATTTAAGTTTTTCGGACTACACCAAAAATGATTCAAAATGTCAAATGGATCGTGCCTCATGTTGAATAACCACTTTTTAACCCCTCAGAATGACCAAAATTGCCATATTTATAGAGTTTTGCTTACTCAAAAGCTTCAATTTTGACCAATTTCAGGCACATAAATGACTTTAAAGACACTTATTTTAGTTGAAAAAGTCTTAATTCACATCCAACAGTCGTTTGGAGTCAAAAGATTAAATGTTAAAATTTCATCGATAAGGACCAGTTTGGGGACGTTCGACAGGTCCGGAGTCATCGTTTTTCATCAGAAAATTAATTTTTCGTACTGTACCAAAAATGATTCAAAATGTCAAATGGATCGTGCCTCATGTTGAATAACCAATTTTTAACCCCATCAGAGTGACCAAAATTGTCATTTTTACAGAGTTTTGCTTACTCAAAAGCTTCAATTTTGACCAATTTCAGGCACATAAATGACGTTAAACACACTTATTTTAGTTGAAAAAGTCTTATTTCACATCCAACAGTCGTTTGGAGTCAAAAGATTAAATGTTAAAATTTCATCCATATTGACCATTTTGGGAACGTTCGACAGGTCCGGAGTCATCGTTTTTCATCAGAAAATTAATTTTTCGGACTGTACCAAAAAAGATTCAAAATGTCAAATGGATCATGCCTCATGTTGAATAACCACTTTTTAACCCCTCAGAGTGACCAAAATTGGCATTTTTACAGAGTTTTGCTTACTCAAAAGCTGCAATTTTGACCAATTTCAGGCACATAAATGACTTTAAACACACTTATTTTAGTTGAAAAAGTCATAATTCACATCCAACAGTCGTTTTGAGTCAAAAGATTAAATCTTAAAATTTCATCGATATGGACCATTTTCGGGACGTTCGACAGGTCCGGAGTCATCGTTTTTCATCAGAAAATTAATTTTTCGGACTGTCCCAAAAATAATTCAAAATGTCAAATGGATCGTGCCTCATTTTGAACAACCACTTTTTATCCCCTCAGAGTGACCAAAATTGCCATTTTTACAGAGTTTTGCTTACTCAAAAGCTTCAATTTTGACCAATTTCAGGCACATAAATGACTTTAAACACACTAATTTTAGTTGAAAAAGTCATAATACACATCCAACAGTCGTTTGGAGTCAAAAGATTAAATGTTAAAATTTCATCGATATGGACCATTTTGGGGACGTTCGACAGGTCCGGAGTCATCGTTTTTCATCAGAAAATAAATTTTTCGGACTATACCAAAAATGATTCAAAATGTCAAATGGATCGTGCCTCATGTTGAATAACCACTTTTTAACCCATCAGAGTGACCAAAATTGCCATTTTTACAAAATGCCAAAATTGCCATTTTGTCAAAATCAGTCGTTTGGAGTCAAGAGATTAAATGTTAACATTTCTTCGAGATGGACCATTTCAGGGGCGTTCGACAGGTCTGGAGTCATCGTTTTTCATCAGAAAATTAATTTTTTGGACTGTACCAAAAATGATTCAAAATGTCAAATGGATCATGCCTCATGTTGAATAACCACTTTTTAACCTCGCAGAGTGACCAAAATTGCCATTTTTATAGAGTTTTGCTTACTAAAAAGCTTAATTTTTTACCAATTTCAGGCACATAAATGACTTTAAACACACTTATTTTAGTTGAAAAAGTCTTAATTCACATCCAACAGTCGTTTGGAGTCAAAAGATTAAATGTTAAAATTTCATCGATATGGACCATTTTGGGGACGTTTAACAGGTCCAGAGTCATCGTTTTTCATCAGAAAATTAATTTTTCGGACTGTACCAAAAATAATTCAAAATGTCAAATGGATCGTGCCTCATGTTGAATAACCACTTTTTAACCCCTCATAGTGACCAAAATTGCCATTTTTTACAGAGTTTTGCTTACTCAAAAGCTTCAATTTTGACCAATTTCAGGCACATAAATGTCTTTAAACACACTTATTTTAGTTGAAAAAGTCATAATTCACATCCAACAGTTGTTTGGAGTCAAAAGATTAAATGTTAAAATTTCATCGATATGGACCATTTTGGGGACGTTCGACAGGTCCGGAGTCATCGTTTTTCATCAGAAATTTAATTTTTCGGACTATACCAAAAAAGATTCATGTTGAATAACCACTTTTTAACCCTTCAGAGTGACCAAAATTGCCATTTTTACAGTTTTGCTTACTCAAAAGCTTCAATTTTGACCAATTTCAGGCACATAAATGAATTTAAACACACTTATTTTAGTTAAAAAATCTTAATTCACATCCAACAGTCGTTTGGAGTCAAAAGATTAAATGTTAACATTTCATCGATAAGGACCATTTTGGGGACGTTCGACAGGTCCGGTGTCATCATTTTTCATCAGAAAATTAATTTTTCAGACTGTACCAAAAATAATTCAAAATGTCAAATGGATCGTGCCTCATGTTGAATAACCACTTTTTATCCCCTCAGAGTGACCAAAAATTGCCATTTTTACAGAGTTTTGCTTACTAAAAAGCTTCATTTTTGACCAATTTCAGGCACATAAATGACTTTAAACACACTTATTTTAGTTGAAAAAGTCTTAATTCACATCCAACAGTCGTTTGGAGTCAAAAGATTAAATGTTAAAATTTCATCGATAAGGACCAGTTTGGGGACGTTCGACAGGTCCAGAGTCATCGTTTTTCATCAGAAATTTATTTTTTCGGACTATACCAAAAATGATTCAAAATATCAAATGGATCGTGCCTCATGTTGAATAACCACCTTTTAACCCTTCAGAGTGACCAAAATTGGCATTTTTACAGTTTTGCTTACTCAAAAGCTTCAATTTTGACCAATTTCAGGCACATAAATGACTTTAAACACACTTATTTTAGTTGAAAAAGTCATAATTCACATCCAACAGTCTTTTGGAGTCAAAAGATTAAATGTTAAACTTCTATCGATAAGGACCAGTTTGGGGACGTTCGACAGGTCCGGAGTCATCGTTTTTCATCAGAAAATTAATTTTTCGGACTATACCAAAAATGATTCAAAATGTCAAATGGATCGTGCCTCATGTTGAATAACCACTTTTTAACCCCTCAGAGTGACCAAAATTGCCATTTTTACAAAGTTTTGCTTACTCAAAAGCTTCAATTTTGACCAATTTCAGGCACATAAATGACTTTAAAGACACTTATTTTAGTTGAAAAAGTCTTAATTCACATCCAACAGTCGTTTGGAGTCAAAAGATTAAATGTTAAAATTTCATCGATAAGGACCAGTTTGGGGACGTTCGACAGGTCCGGAGTCATCGTTTTTCATCAGAAAATTAATTTTTCGTACTGTACCAAAAATGATTCAAAATGTCAAATGGATCATGCCTCATGTTGAATAACCACTTTTTAACCCCATCAGAGTGACCAAAATTGTCATTTTTACAGAGTTTTGCTTACTCAAAAGCTTCAATTTTGACTAATTTCAGGCACATAAATGACGTTAAACACACTTATTTTAGTTGAAAAAGTCATAATTCACATCCAACAGTCGTTTTGAGTCAAAAGATTAAATGTTAAAATTTCATCGATATGGACCATTTTGCGGACGTTCGACAGGTCCGGAGTCATCGTTTTTCATCAGAAATTTAATTTTTCGGACTATACCAAAAAGGATTCAAAATATCAAATGGATCGTGCCTCATGTTGAATAACCACCTTTTAACCCTTCAGAGTGACCAAAATTGCCATTTTTACAGTTTTGCTTACTCAAAAGCTTCAATTTTGACCAATTTCAGGCACATAAATGACTTTAAACACACTTATTTTAGTTGAAAAAGTCATAATTCACATCCAACAGTCTTTTGGAGTCAAAAGATTAAATGTTAAACTTCTATCGATAAGGACCAGTTTGGGGACGTTCGACAGGTCCGGAGTCATCGTTTTTCATCAGAAAATTAATTTTTCGGACTATACCAAAAATGATTCAAAATGTCAAATGGATCGTGCCTCATGTTGAATAACCACTTTTTAACCCCTCAGAGTGACCAAAATTGCCATTTTTACAAAGTTTTGCTTACTCAAAAGCTTCAATTTTGACCAATTTCAGGCACATAAATGACTTTAAACACACTTATTTTAGTTGAAAAAGTCATAATTCACATCTAACAGTCGTTTGGAGTCAAAAGATTAAATGTTAAAATTTCATCGATATGGACCATTTTGGGGACGTTCGACATGTCCGGAGTCATCGTTTTTCATCAGAAATGTAAGTTTTTCGGACTACACCAAAAATGATTCAAAATGTCAAATGGATCGTGCCTCATGTTGAATAACCACTTTTTAACCCCTCAGAATGACCAAAATTGCCATATTTATAGAGTTTTGCTTACTCAAAAGCTTCAATTTTGACCAATTTCAGGCACATAAATGACTTTAAACACACTTATTTTAGTTGAAAAAGTCACAATTCACATCAAACAGTTGTTTGGAGTCAAAAGATTAAATGTTAAAATTTAATCGATATTGACCATTTTGGGAACGTTCGACAGGTCCGGAGTCATCGTTTTTCATCTGAAAATAAAGTTTTAGGACTGTACCAAAAATGATTCAAAATGTCAAATGGATCATGCCTCATGTTGAATAACCACTTTTTAACCCCTCAGAGTGACCAAAATTGGCATTTTTACAGAGTTTTGCTTACTCAAAAGCTACAATTTTGACCAATTTCAGGCACATAAATGACTTTAAACACACTTATTTTAGTTGAAAAAGTCATAATTCACATCCAACAGTCGTTTTGAGTCAAAAGATTAAATGTTAAAATTTCATCGATATGGACCATTTTGCAGACGTTCGACAGGTCCGGAGTCATCGTTTTTCATCAGAAATTTAATTTTTCGGACTATACCAAAAATGATTCAAAATATCAAATGGATCGTGCCTCATGTTGAATAACCACCTTTTAACCCTTCAGAGTGACCAAAATTGCCATTTTTACAGTTTTGCTTTCTCAAAAGCTTCAATTTTGACCAATTTCAGGCACATAAATGACTTTAAACACACTTATTTTAGTTGAAAAAGTCATAATTCACATCCAACAGTCTTTTGGAGTCAAAAGATTAAATGTTAAACTTCTATCGATAAGGAGCAGTTTGGGGACGTTCGACAGGTCCGGAGTCATCGTTTTTCATCAGAAATTTAAGTTTTTCGGACTACACCAAAAATGATTCAAAATGTCAAATGGATCGTGCCTCATGTTGAATAACCACTTTTTAACCCCTCAGAATGACCAAAATTGCCATATTTATAGAGTTTTGCTTACTCAAAAGCTTCAATTTTGACCAATTTCAGGCACATAAATGACTTTAAAGACACTTATTTTAGTTGAAAAAGTCTTAATTCACATCCAACAGTCGTTTGGAGTCAAAAGATTAAATGTTAAAATTTCATCGATAAGGACCAGTTTGGGGACGTTCGACAGGTCCGGAGTCATCGTTTTTCATCAGAAAATTAATTTTTCGTACTGTACCAAAAATGATTCAAAATGTCAAATGGATCGTGCCTCATGTTGAATAACCAATTTTTAACCCCATCAGAGTGACCAAAATTGTCATTTTTACAGAGTTTTGCTTACTCAAAAGCTACAATTTTGACCAATTTCAGGCACATAAATGACTTTAAACACACTTATTTTAGTTGAAAAAGTCATAATTCACATCCAACAGTCGTTTTGAGTCAAAAGATTAAATCTTAAAATTTCATCGATATGGACCATTTTCGGGACGTTCGACAGGTCCGGAGTCATCGTTTTTCATCAGAAAATTAATTTTTCGGACTGTCCCAAAAATAATTCAAAATGTCAAATGGATCGTGCCTCATTTTGAACAACCACTTTTTATCCCCTCAGAGTGACCAAAATTGCCATTTTTACAGAGTTTTGCTTACTCAAAAGCTTCAATTTTGACCAATTTCAGGCACATAAATGACTTTAAACACACTAATTTTAGTTGAAAAAGTCATAATACACATCCAACAGTCGTTTGGAGTCAAAAGATTAAATGTTAAAATTTCATCGATATGGACCATTTTGGGGACGTTCGACAGGTCCGGAGTCATCGTTTTTCATCAGAAAATAAATTTTTCGGACTATACCAAAAATGATTCAAAATGTCAAATGGATCGTGCCTCATGTTGAATAACCACTTTTTAACCCATCAGAGTGACCAAAATTGCCATTTTTACAAAATGCCAAAATTGCCATTTTGTCAAAATCAGTCGTTTGGAGTCAAGAGATTAAATGTTAACATTTCTTCGAGATGGACCATTTCGGGGGCGTTCGACAGGTCTGGAGTCATCGTTTTTCATCAGAAAATTAATTATTTGGACTGTACCAAAAATGATTCAAAATGTCAAATGGATCATGCCTCATGTTGAATAACCACTTTTTAACCCCGCAGAGTGACCAAAATTGCCATTTTTACAAAGTTTTGCTTACTCAAAAGCTTCAATTTTGACCAATTTCAGGCACATAAATGACTTTAAACACACTTATTTTAGTTGAAAAAGTCATAATTCACATCTAACAGTCGTTTGGAGTCAAAAGATTAAATGTTAAAATTTAATCGATATTGACCATTTTGGGAACGTTCGACAGGTCCGGAGTCATCGTTTTTCATCTGAAA
Source organism: Lissotriton vulgaris (assembly GCF_964263255.1). Classification (NCBI taxonomy): domain Eukaryota; kingdom Metazoa; phylum Chordata; class Amphibia; order Caudata; family Salamandridae; genus Lissotriton; species Lissotriton vulgaris. The sequence continues at coordinate 195,211 of NW_028251798.1, read as the reverse complement.
ATAAAGTTTTAGGACTGTACCAAAAATGATTCAAAATGTCAAATGGATCGTGCCTCATGTTGAATAACCACCTTTTAACCCCTCAGAGTGACCAAAATTGGCATTTTTACAGAGTTTTGCTTACTCAAAAGCTACAATTTTGACCAATTTCAGGCACATAAATGACTTTAAACACACTTATTTTAGTTGAAAAAGTCATAATTCACATCCAACAGTCGTTTTGAGTCAAAAGATTAAATGTTAAAATTTCATCGATATGGACCATTTTGCGGACGTTCGACAGGTCCGGAGTCATCGTTTTTCATCAGAAATTTAATTTTTCGGACTATACCAAAAATGATTCAAAATATCAAATGGATCGTGCCTCATGTTGAATAACCACCTTTTAACCCTTCAGAGTGACCAAAATTGCCATTTTTACAGTTTTGCTTACTCAAAAGCTTCAATTTTGACCAATTTCAGGCACATAAATGACTTTAAACACACTTATTTTAGTTGAAAAAGTCATAATTCACATCCAACAGTCGTTTGGAGTCAAAAGATTAAATGTTAAAATTTTATCGATATGGACCATTTTGGGGACGTTCGACATGTCCGGAGTCATCGTTTTTCATCAGAAATTTAAGTTTTTCGGACTACACCAAAAATGATTCAAAATGTCAAATGGATCGTGCCTCATGTTGAATAACCACTTTTTAACCCCTCAGAATGACCAAAATTGCCATATTTATAGAGTTTTGCTTACTCAAAAGCTTCAATTTTGACCAATTTCAGGCACATAAATGACTTTAAAGACATTTATTTTAGTTGAAAAAGTCTTAATTCACATCCAACAGTCGTTTGGAGTCAAAAGATTAAATGTTAAAATTTCATCGATAAGGACCAGTTTGGGGACGTTCGACAGGTCCGGAGTCATCGTTTTTCATCAGAAAATTAATTTTTCGTACTGTACCAAAAATGATTCAAAATGTCAAATGGATCGTGCCTCATGTTGAATAACCACTTTTTAACCCCATCAGAGTGACCAAAATTGTCATTTTTACAGAGTTTTGCTTACTCAAAAGCTTCAATTTTGACCAATTTCAGGCACATAAATGACGTTAAACACACTTATTTTAGTTGAAAAAGTCTTATTTCACATCCAACAGTCGTTTGGAGTCAAAAGATTAAATGTTAAAATTTCATCCATATTGACCATTTTGGGAACGTTCGACAGGTCCGGAGTCATCGTTTTTCATCAGAAAATTAATTTTTCGGACTGTACCAAAAAAGATTCAAAATGTCAAATGGATCGTGCCTCATGTTGAATAACCACTTTTTAACCCCTCAGAGTGACCAAAATTGGCATTTTTACAGAGTTTTGCTTACTCAAAAGCTACAATTTTGACCAATTTCAGGCACATAAATGACTTTAAACACACTTATTTTAGTTGAAAAAGTCATAATTCACATCCAACAGTCGTTTTGAGTCAAAAGATTAAATCTTAAAATTTCATTGATATGGACCATTTTCGGGACGTTCGACAGGTCCGGAGTCATCGTTTTTCATCAGAAAATTAATTTTTCGGACTGTCCCAAAAATAATTCAAAATGTCAAATGGATCGTGCCTCATTTTGAACAACCACTTTTTATCCCCTCAGAGTGACCAAAATTGCCATTTTTACAGAGTTTTGCTTACTAAAAAGCTTAATTTTTTACCAATTTCAGGCACATAAATGACTTTAAACACACTTATTTTAGTTGAAAAAGTCTTAATTCACATCCAACAGTCGTTTGGAGTCAAAAGATTAAATGTTAAAATTTCATCGATATGGACCATTTTGGGGACGTTTGACAGGTCCAGAGTCATCGTTTTTCATCAGAAAATTAATTTTTCGGACTGTACCAAAAATAATTCAAAATGTCAAATGGATCGTGCCTCATGTTGAATAACCACTTTTTAACCCCTCATAGTGACCAAAATTGCCATTTTTTACAGAGTTTTGCTTACTCAAAAGCTTCAATTTTGACCAATTTCAGGCACATAAATGTCTTTAAACACACTTATTTTAGTTGAAAAAGTCATAATTCACATCCAACAGTTGTTTGGAGTCAAAAGATTAAATGTTAAAATTTCATCGATATGGACCATTTTGGGGACGTTCGACAGGTCCGGAGTCATCGTTTTTCATCAGAAATTTAATTTTTCGGACTATACCAAAAAAGATTCATGTTGAATAACCACTTTTTAACCCTTCAGAGTGACCAAAATTGCCATTTTTACAGTTTTGCTTACTCAAAAGCTTCAATTTTGACCAATTTCAGGCACATAAATGAATTTAAACACACTTATTTTAGTTAAAAAATCTTAATTCACATCCAACAGTCGTTTGGAGTCAAAAGATTAAATGTTAACATTTCATCGATAAGGACCATTTTGGGGACGTTCGACAGGTCCGGTGTCATCATTTTTCATCAGAAAATTAATTTTTCAGACTGTACCAAAAATAATTCAAAACGTCAAATGGATCGTGCCTCATGTTGAATAACCACTTTTTATCCCCTCAGAGTGACCAAAAATTGCCATTTTTACAGAGTTTTGCTTACTAAAAAGCTTCATTTTTGACCAATTTCAGGCACATAAATGACTTTAAAGACATTTATTTTAGTTGAAAAAGTCTTAATTCACATCCAACAGTCGTTTGGAGTCAAAAGATTAAATGTTAAAATTTCATCGATAAGGACCAGTTTGGGGACGTTCGACAGGTCCGGAGTCATCGTTTTTCATCAGAAAATTAATTTTTCGTACTGTACCAAAAATGATTCAAAATGTCAAATGGATCGTGCCTCATGTTGAATAACCACTTTTTAACCCCATCAGAGTGACCAAAATTGTCATTTTTACAGAGTTTTGCTTACTCAAAAGCTTCAATTTTGACCAATTTCAGGCACATAAATGACGTTAAACACACTTATTTTAGTTGAAAAAGTCTTATTTCACATCCAACAGTCGTTTGGAGTCAAAAGATTAAATGTTAAAATTTCATCCATATTGACCATTTTGGGAACGTTCGACAGGTCCGGAGTCATCGTTTTTCATCAGAAAATTAATTTTTCGGACTGTACCAAAAAAGATTCAAAATGTCAAATGGATCGTGCCTCATGTTGAATAACCACTTTTTAACCCCTCAGAGTGACCAAAATTGGCATTTTTACAGAGTTTTGCTTACTCAAAAGCTACAATTTTGACCAATTTCAGGCACATAAATGACTTTAAACACACTTATTTTAGTTGAAAAAGTCATAATTCACATCCAACAGTCGTTTTGAGTCAAAAGATTAAATCTTAAAATTTCATTGATATGGACCATTTTCGGGACGTTCGACAGGTCCGGAGTCATCGTTTTTCATCAGAAAATTAATTTTTCGGACTGTCCCAAAAATAATTCAAAATGTCAAATGGATCGTGCCTCATTTTGAACAACCACTTTTTATCCCCTCAGAGTGACCAAAATTGCCATTTTTACAGAGTTTTGCTTACTAAAAAGCTTAATTTTTTACCAATTTCAGGCACATAAATGACTTTAAACACACTTATTTTAGTTGAAAAAGTCTTAATTCACATCCAACAGTCGTTTGGAGTCAAAAGATTAAATGTTAAAATTTCATCGATATGGACCATTTTGGGGACGTTTGACAGGTCCAGAGTCATCGTTTTTCATCAGAAAATTAATTTTTCGGACTGTACCAAAAATAATTCAAAATGTCAAATGGATCGTGCCTCATGTTGAATAACCACTTTTTAACCCCTCATAGTGACCAAAATTGCCATTTTTTACAGAGTTTTGCTTACTCAAAAGCTTCAATTTTGACCAATTTCAGGCACATAAATGTCTTTAAACACACTTATTTTAGTTGAAAAAGTCATAATTCACATCCAACAGTTGTTTGGAGTCAAAAGATTAAATGTTAAAATTTCATCGATATGGACCATTTTGGGGACGTTCGACAGGTCCGGAGTCATCGTTTTTCATCAGAAATTTAATTTTTCGGACTATACCAAAAAAGATTCATGTTGAATAACCACTTTTTAACCCTTCAGAGTGACCAAAATTGCCATTTTTACAGTTTTGCTTACTCAAAAGCTTCAATTTTGACCAATTTCAGGCACATAAATGAATTTAAACACACTTATTTTAGTTAAAAAATCTTAATTCACATCCAACAGTCGTTTGGAGTCAAAAGATTAAATGTTAACATTTCATCGATAAGGACCATTTTGGGGACGTTCGACAGGTCCGGTGTCATCATTTTTCATCAGAAAATAAATTTTTCAGACTGTACCAAAAATAATTCAAAACGTCAAATGGATCGTGCCTCATGTTGAATAACCACTTTTTATCCCCTCAGAGTGACCAAAAATTGCCATTTTTACAGAGTTTTGCTTACTAAAAAGCTTCATTTTTGACCAATTTCAGGCACATAAATGACTTTAAACACACTTATTTTAGTTGAAAAAGTCATAATTCACATCCAACAGTCTTTTGGAGTCAAAAGATTAAATGTTAAACTTCTATCGATAAGGACCAGTTTGGGGACGTTCGACAGGTCCGGAGTCATCGTTTTTCATCAGAAAATTAATTTTTCGGACTATACCAAAAATGATTCAAAATGTCAAATGGATCGTGCCTCATGTTGAATAACCACTTTTTAACCCCTCAGAGTGACCAAAATTGCCATTTTTACAAAGTTTTGCTTACTCAAAAGCTTCAATTTTGACCAATTTCAGGCACATAAATGACGTTAAACACACTTATTTTAGTTGAAAAAGTCTTATTTCACATCCAACAGTCGTTTGGATTCAATAGATTAAATGTTAAAATTTCATCCATATTGACCATTTTGGGAACGTTCGACAGGTCCGGAGTCATCGTTTTTCATCAGAAAATTAAGTTTTAGGACTGTACCAAAAATTATTCAAAATGTCAAATGGATCGTGCCTCATGTTGAATAACCACTTTTTAACCTCTCAGAGTGACCAAAATTGGCATTTTTACAGAGTTTTGCTTACTCAAAAGCTACAATTTTGACCTATTTCAGGCACATAAATGACTTTAAACACACTTATTTTAGTTGAAAAAGTCATAATTCACATCCAACAGTCGTTTTGAGTCAAAAGATTAAATGTTAAAATTTCATCGATATGGACCATTTTGCGGACGTTCGACAGGTCCGGAGTCATCGTTTTTCATCAGAAATTTAATTTTTGGGACTATACCAAAAATGATTCAAAATATCAAATGGATCGTGCCTCATGTTGAATAACCACCTTTTAACCCTTCAGAGTGACCAAAATTGCCATTTTTACAGTTTTGCTTACTCAAAAGCTTCAATTTTGACCAATTTCAGGCACATAAATGACTTTAAACACACTTATTTTAGTTGAAAAAGTCATAATTCACATCCAACAGTCTTTTGGAGTCAAAAGATTAAATGTTAAACTTCTATCGATAAGGACCAGTTTGGGGACGTTCGACAGGTCCGGAGTCATCGTTTTTCATCAGAAAATTAATTTTTCGGACTATACCAAAAATGATTCAAAATGTCAAATGGATCGTGCCTCATGTTGAATAACCACTTTTTAACCCCTCAGAGTGACCAAAATTGCCATTTTTACAAAGTTTTGCTTACTCAAAAGCTTCAATTTTGACCAATTTCAGGCACATAAATGACTTTAAACACACTTATTTTAGTTGAAAAAGTCATAATTCACATCCAACAGTCGTTTGGAGTCAAAAGATTAAATGTTAAAATTTTATCGATATGGACCATTTTGGGGACGTTCGACATGTCCGGAGTCATCGTTTTTCATCAGAAATTTAAGTTTTTCGGACTACACCAAAAATGATTCAAAATGTCAAATGGATCGTGCCTCATGTTGAATAACCACTTTTTAACCCCTCAGAATGACCAAAATTGCCATATTTATAGAGTTTTGCTTACTCAAAAGCTTCAATTTTGACCAATTTCAGGCACATAAATGACTTTAAAGACACTTATTTTAGTTTAAAAAGTCTTAATTCACATCCAACAGTCGTTTGGAGTCAAAAGATTAAATGTTAAAATTTCATCCATGTTGACCATTTTGGGAACGTTCGACAGGTCCGGAGTCATCGTTTTTCATCAGAAAATGAATTTTTCGGACTGTACCAAAAATGATTCAAAATGTCAAATGGATCGTGCCTCATGTTGAATAACCACTTTTTAACCCCTCAGAGTGACCAAAATTGCCATTTTTACAGAGTTTTGCTTACTCAAAAGCTTCAATTTTGACCAATTTCAGGCACATAAATGACGTTAAACACACTTATTTTAGTTGAAAAAGTCTTATTTCACATCCAACAGTCGTTTGGAGTCAAAAGATTAAATGTTAAAATTTCATCCATATTGACCATTTTGGGAACGTTCGACAGGTCCGGAGTCATCGTTTTTCATCAGAAAATTAATTTTTCGGACTGTACCAAAAAAGATTCAAAATGTCAAATGGATCGTGCCTCATGTTGAATAACCACTTTTTAACCCCTCAGAGTGACCAAAATTGGCATTTTTACAGAGTTTTGCTTACTCAAAAGCTACAATTTTGACCAATTTCAGGCACATAAATGACTTTAAACACACTTATTTTAGTTGAAAAAGTCATAATTCACATCCAACAGTCGTTTTGAGTCAAAAGATTAAATCTTAAAATTTCATCGATATGGACCATTTTCGGGACGTTCGACAGGTCCGGAGTCATCGTTTTTCATCAGAAAATTAATTTTTCGGACTGTCCCAAAAATAATTCAAAATGTCAAATGGATCGTGCCTCATTTTGAACAACCACTTTTTATCCCCTCAGAGTGACCAAAATTGCCATTTTTACAGAGTTTTGCTTACTCAAAAGCTTCAATTTTGACCAATTTCAGGCACATAAATGACTTTAAACACACTAATTTTAGTTGAAAAAGTCATAATACACATCCAACAGTCGTTTGGAGTCAAAAGATTAAATGTTAAAATTTCATCGATATGGACCATTTTGGGGACGTTCGACAGGTCCGGAGTCATCGTTTTTCATCAGAAAATAAATTTTTCGGACTATACCAAAAATGATTCAAAATGTCAAATGGATCGTGCCTCATGTTGAATAACCACTTTTTAACCCATCAGAGTGACCAAAATTGCCATTTTTACAAAATGCCAAAATTGCCATTTTATCAAAATCAGTCGTTTGGAGTCAAGAGATTAAATGTTAACATTTCTTCGAGATGGACCATTTCGGGGGCGTTCGACAGGTCTGGAGTCATCGTTTTTCATCAGAAAATTAATTTTTTGGACTGTACCAAAAATGATTCAAAATGTCAAATGGATCATGCCTCATGTTGAATAACCACTTTTTAACCCCGCAGAGTGACTAAAATTGCCATTTTTATAGAGTTTTGCTTACTAAAAAGCTTAATTTTTTACCAATTTCAGGCACATAAATGACTTTAAACACACTTATTTTAGTTGAAAAAGTCTTAATTCACATCCAACAGTCGTTTGGAGTCAAAAGATTAAATGTTAAAATTTCATCGATATGGACCATTTTGGGGACGTTTGACAGGTCCAGAGTCATCGTTTTTCATCAGAAAATTAATTTTTCGGACTGTACCAAAAATGATTCAAAATGTCAAATGGATCGTGCCTCATGTTGAATAACCAATTTTTAACCCCATCAGAGTGACCAAAATTGTCATTTTTACAGAGTTTTGCTTACTCAAAAGCTACAATTTTGACCAATTTCAGGCACATAAATGACTTTAAACACACTTATTTTAGTTGAAAAAGTCATAATTCACATCCAACAGTCGTTTTGAGTCAAAAGATTAAATCTTAAAATTTCATCGATATGGACCATTTTCGGGACGTTCGACAGGTCCGGAGTCATCGTTTTTCATCAGAAAATTAATTTTTCGGACTGTCCCAAAAATAATTCAAAATGTCAAATGGATCGTGCCTCATTTTGAACAACCACTTTTTATCCCCTCAGAGTGACCAAAATTGCCATTTTTACAGAGTTTTGCTTACTCAAAAGCTTCAATTTTGACCAATTTCAGGCACATAAATGACTTTAAACACACTAATTTTAGTTGAAAAAGTCATAATACACATCCAACAGTCGTTTGGAGTCAAAAGATTAAATGTTAAAATTTCATCGATATGGACCATTTTGGGGACGTTCGACAGGTCCGGAGTCATCGTTTTTCATCAGAAAATAAATTTTTCGGACTATACCAAAAATGATTCAAAATGTCAAATGGATCGTGCCTCATGTTGAATAACCACTTTTTAACCCATCAGAGTGACCAAAATTGCCATTTTTACAAAATGCCAAAATTGCCATTTTGTCAAAATCAGTCGTTTGGAGTCAAGAGATTAAATGTTAACATTTCTTCGAGATGGACCATTTCGGGGGCGTTCGACAGGTCTGGAGTCATCGTTTTTCATCAGAAAATTAATTATTTGGACTGTACCAAAAATGATTCAAAATGTCAAATGGATCATGCCTCATGTTGAATAACCACTTTTTAACCCCGCAGAGTGACCAAAATTGCCATTTTTACAAAGTTTTGCTTACTCAAAAGCTTCAATTTTGACCAATTTCAGGCACATAAATGACTTTAAACACACTTATTTTAGTTGAAAAAGTCATAATTCACATCTAACAGTCGTTTGGAGTCAAAAGATTAAATGTTAAAATTTAATCGATATTGACCATTTTGGGAACGTTCGACAGGTCCGGAGTCATCGTTTTTCATCTGAAAATAAAGTTTTAGGACTGTACCAAAAATGATTCAAAATGTCAAATGGATCGTGCCTCATGTTGAATAACCACCTTTTAACCCCTCAGAGTGACCAAAATTGGCATTTTTACAGAGTTTTGCTTACTCAAAAGCTACAATTTTGACCAATTTCAGGCACATAAATGACTTTAAACACACTTATTTTAGTTGAAAAAGTCATAATTCACATCCAACAGTCGTTTTGAGTCAAAAGATTAAATGTTAAAATTTCATCGATATGGACCATTTTGCGGACGTTCGACAGGTCCGGAGTCATCGTTTTTCATCAGAAATTTAATTTTTCGGACTATACCAAAAATGATTCAAAATATCAAATGGATCGTGCCTCATGTTGAATAACCACCTTTTAACCCTTCAGAGTGACCAAAATTGCCATTTTTACAGTTTTGCTTACTCAAAAGCTTCAATTTTGACCAATTTCAGGCACATAAATGACTTTAAACACACTTATTTTAGTTGAAAAAGTCATAATTCACATCCAACAGTCGTTTGGAGTCAAAAGATTAAATGTTAAAATTTTATCGATATGGACCATTTTGGGGACGTTCGACATGTCCGGAGTCATCGTTTTTCATCAGAAATTTAAGTTTTTCGGACTACACCAAAAATGATTCAAAATGTCAAATGGATCGTGCCTCATGTTGAATAACCACTTTTTAACCCCTCAGAATGACCAAAATTGCCATATTTATAGAGTTTTGCTTACTCAAAAGCTTCAATTTTGACCAATTTCAGGCACATAAATGACTTTAAAGACATTTATTTTAGTTGAAAAAGTCTTAATTCACATCCAACAGTCGTTTGGAGTCAAAAGATTAAATGTTAAAATTTCATCGATAAGGACCAGTTTGGGGACGTTCGACAGGTCCGGAGTCATCGTTTTTCATCAGAAAATTAATTTTTCGTACTGTACCAAAAATGATTCAAAATGTCAAATGGATCGTGCCTCATGTTGAATAACCACTTTTTAACCCCATCAGAGTGACCAAAATTGTCATTTTTACAGAGTTTTGCTTACTCAAAAGCTTCAATTTTGACCAATTTCAGGCACATAAATGACGTTAAACACACTTATTTTAGTTGAAAAAGTCTTATTTCACATCCAACAGTCGTTTGGAGTCAAAAGATTAAATGTTAAAATTTCATCCATATTGACCATTTTGGGAACGTTCGACAGGTCCGGAGTCATCGTTTTTCATCAGAAAATTAATTTTTCGGACTGTACCAAAAAAGATTCAAAATGTCAAATGGATCGTGCCTCATGTTGAATAACCACTTTTTAACCCCTCAGAGTGACCAAAATTGGCATTTTTACAGAGTTTTGCTTACTCAAAAGCTACAATTTTGACCAATTTCAGGCACATAAATGACTTTAAACACACTTATTTTAGTTGAAAAAGTCATAATTCACATCCAACAGTCGTTTTGAGTCAAAAGATTAAATCTTAAAATTTCATTGATATGGACCATTTTCGGGACGTTCGACAGGTCCGGAGTCATCGTTTTTCATCAGAAAATTAATTTTTCGGACTGTCCCAAAAATAATTCAAAATGTCAAATGGATCGTGCCTCATTTTGAACAACCACTTTTTATCCCCTCAGAGTGACCAAAATTGCCATTTTTACAGAGTTTTGCTTACTAAAAAGCTTAATTTTTTACCAATTTCAGGCACATAAATGACTTTAAACACACTTATTTTAGTTGAAAAAGTCTTAATTCACATCCAACAGTCGTTTGGAGTCAAAAGATTAAATGTTAAAATTTCATCGATATGGACCATTTTGGGGACGTTTGACAGGTCCAGAGTCATCGTTTTTCATCAGAAAATTAATTTTTCGGACTGTACCAAAAATAATTCAAAATGTCAAATGGATCGTGCCTCATGTTGAATAACCACTTTTTAACCCCTCATAGTGACCAAAATTGCCATTTTTTACAGAGTTTTGCTTACTCAAAAGCTTCAATTTTGACCAATTTCAGGCACATAAATGTCTTTAAACACACTTATTTTAGTTGAAAAAGTCATAATTCACATCCAACAGTTGTTTGGAGTCAAAAGATTAAATGTTAAAATTTCATCGATATGGACCATTTTGGGGACGTTCGACAGGTCCGGAGTCATCGTTTTTCATCAGAAATTTAATTTTTCGGACTATACCAAAAAAGATTCATGTTGAATAACCACTTTTTAACCCTTCAGAGTGACCAAAATTGCCATTTTTACAGTTTTGCTTACTCAAAAGCTTCAATTTTGACCAATTTCAGGCACATAAATGAATTTAAACACACTTATTTTAGTTAAAAAATCTTAATTCACATCCAACAGTCGTTTGGAGTCAAAAGATTAAATGTTAACATTTCATCGATAAGGACCATTTTGGGGACGTTCGACAGGTCCGGTGTCATCATTTTTCATCAGAAAATTAATTTTTCAGACTGTACCAAAAATAATTCAAAACGTCAAATGGATCGTGCCTCATGTTGAATAACCACTTTTTATCCCCTCAGAGTGACCAAAAATTGCCATTTTTACAGAGTTTTGCTTACTAAAAAGCTTCATTTTTGACCAATTTCAGGCACATAAATGACTTTAAAGACATTTATTTTAGTTGAAAAAGTCTTAATTCACATCCAACAGTCGTTTGGAGTCAAAAGATTAAATGTTAAAATTTCATCGATAAGGACCAGTTTGGGGACGTTCGACAGGTCCGGAGTCATCGTTTTTCATCAGAAAATTAATTTTTCGTACTGTACCAAAAATGATTCAAAATGTCAAATGGATCGTGCCTCATGTTGAATAACCACTTTTTAACCCCATCAGAGTGACCAAAATTGTCATTTTTACAGAGTTTTGCTTACTCAAAAGCTTCAATTTTGACCAATTTCAGGCACATAAATGACGTTAAACACACTTATTTTAGTTGAAAAAGTCTTATTTCACATCCAACAGTCGTTTGGAGTCAAAAGATTAAATGTTAAAATTTCATCCATATTGACCATTTTGGGAACGTTCGACAGGTCCGGAGTCATCGTTTTTCATCAGAAAATTAATTTTTCGGACTGTACCAAAAAAGATTCAAAATGTCAAATGGATCGTGCCTCATGTTGAATAACCACTTTTTAACCCCTCAGAGTGACCAAAATTGGCATTTTTACAGAGTTTTGCTTACTCAAAAGCTACAATTTTGACCAATTTCAGGCACATAAATGACTTTAAACACACTTATTTTAGTTGAAAAAGTCATAATTCACATCCAACAGTCGTTTTGAGTCAAAAGATTAAATCTTAAAATTTCATTGATATGGACCATTTTCGGGACGTTCGACAGGTCCGGAGTCATCGTTTTTCATCAGAAAATTAATTTTTCGGACTGTCCCAAAAATAATTCAAAATGTCAAATGGATCGTGCCTCATTTTGAACAACCACTTTTTATCCCCTCAGAGTGACCAAAATTGCCATTTTTACAGAGTTTTGCTTACTAAAAAGCTTAATTTTTTACCAATTTCAGGCACATAAATGACTTTAAACACACTTATTTTAGTTGAAAAAGTCTTAATTCACATCCAACAGTCGTTTGGAGTCAAAAGATTAAATGTTAAAATTTCATCGATATGGACCATTTTGGGGACGTTTGACAGGTCCAGAGTCATCGTTTTTCATCAGAAAATTAATTTTTCGGACTGTACCAAAAATAATTCAAAATGTCAAATGGATCGTGCCTCATGTTGAATAACCACTTTTTAACCCCTCATAGTGACCAAAATTGCCATTTTTTACAGAGTTTTGCTTACTCAAAAGCTTCAATTTTGACCAATTTCAGGCACATAAATGTCTTTAAACACACTTATTTTAGTTGAAAAAGTCATAATTCACATCCAACAGTTGTTTGGAGTCAAAAGATTAAATGTTAAAATTTCATCGATATGGACCATTTTGGGGACGTTCGACAGGTCCGGAGTCATCGTTTTTCATCAGAAATTTAATTTTTCGGACTATACCAAAAAAGATTCATGTTGAATAACCACTTTTTAACCCTTCAGAGTGACCAAAATTGCCATTTTTACAGTTTTGCTTACTCAAAAGCTTCAATTTTGACCAATTTCAGGCACATAAATGAATTTAAACACACTTATTTTAGTTAAAAAATCTTAATTCACATCCAACAGTCGTTTGGAGTCAAAAGATTAAATGTTAACATTTCATCGATAAGGACCATTTTGGGGACGTTCGACAGGTCCGGTGTCATCATTTTTCATCAGAAAATTAATTTTTCAGACTGTACCAAAAATAATTCAAAACGTCAAATGGATCGTGCCTCATGTTGAATAACCACTTTTTATCCCCTCAGAGTGACCAAAAATTGCCATTTTTACAGAGTTTTGCTTACTAAAAAGCTTCATTTTTGACCAATTTCAGGCACATAAATGACTTTAAACACACTTATTTTAGTTGAAAAAGTCATAATTCACATCCAACAGTCTTTTGGAGTCAAAAGATTAAATGTTAAACTTCTATCGATAAGGACCAGTTTGGGGACGTTCGACAGGTCCGGAGTCATCGTTTTTCATCAGAAAATTAATTTTTCGGACTATACCAAAAATGATTCAAAATGTCAAATGGATCGTGCCTCATGTTGAATAACCACTTTTTAACCCCTCAGAGTGACCAAAATTGCCATTTTTACAAAGTTTTGCTTACTCAAAAGCTTCAATTTTGACCAATTTCAGGCACATAAATGACGTTAAACACACTTATTTTAGTTGAAAAAGTCTTATTTCACATCCAACAGTCGTTTGGATTCAATAGATTAAATGTTAAAATTTCATCCATATTGACCATTTTGGGAACGTTCGACAGGTCCGGAGTCATCGTTTTTCATCAGAAAATTAAGTTTTAGGACTGTACCAAAAATTATTCAAAATGTCAAATGGATCGTGCCTCATGTTGAATAACCACTTTTTAACCTCTCAGAGTGACCAAAATTGGCATTTTTACAGAGTTTTGCTTACTCAAAAGCTACAATTTTGACCTATTTCAGGCACATAAATGACTTTAAACACACTTATTTTAGTTGAAAAAGTCATAATTCACATCCAACAGTCGTTTTGAGTCAAAAGATTAAATGTTAAAATTTCATCGATATGGACCATTTTGCGGACGTTCGACAGGTCCGGAGTCATCGTTTTTCATCAGAAATTTAATTTTTGGGACTATACCAAAAATGATTCAAAATATCAAATGGATCGTGCCTCATGTTGAATAACCACCTTTTAACCCTTCAGAGTGACCAAAATTGCCATTTTTACAGTTTTGCTTACTCAAAAGCTTCAATTTTGACCAATTTCAGGCACATAAATGACTTTAAACACACTTATTTTAGTTGAAAAAGTCATAATTCACATCCAACAGTCTTTTGGAGTCAAAAGATTAAATGTTAAACTTCTATCGATAAGGACCAGTTTGGGGACGTTCGACAGGTCCGGAGTCATCGTTTTTCATCAGAAAATTAATTTTTCGGACTATACCAAAAATGATTCAAAATGTCAAATGGATCGTGCCTCATGTTGAATAACCACTTTTTAACCCCTCAGAGTGACCAAAATTGCCATTTTTACAAAGTTTTGCTTACTCAAAAGCTTCAATTTTGACCAATTTCAGGCACATAAATGACTTTAAACACACTTATTTTAGTTGAAAAAGTCATAATTCACATCCAACAGTCGTTTGGAGTCAAAAGATTAAATGTTAAAATTTTATCGATATGGACCATTTTGGGGACGTTCGACATGTCCGGAGTCATCGTTTTTCATCAGAAATTTAAGTTTTTCGGACTACACCAAAAATGATTCAAAATGTCAAATGGATCGTGCCTCATGTTGAATAACCACTTTTTAACCCCTCAGAATGACCAAAATTGCCATATTTATAGAGTTTTGCTTACTCAAAAGCTTCAATTTTGACCAATTTCAGGCACATAAATGACTTTAAAGACACTTATTTTAGTTTAAAAAGTCTTAATTCACATCCAACAGTCGTTTGGAGTCAAAAGATTAAATGTTAAAATTTCATCCATGTTGACCATTTTGGGAACGTTCGACAGGTCCGGAGTCATCGTTTTTCATCAGAAAATGAATTTTTCGGACTGTACCAAAAATGATTCAAAATGTCAAATGGATCGTGCCTCATGTTGAATAACCACTTTTTAACCCCTCAGAGTGACCAAAATTGCCATTTTTACAGAGTTTTGCTTACTCAAAAGCTTCAATTTTGACCAATTTCAGGCACATAAATGACGTTAAACACACTTATTTTAGTTGAAAAAGTCTTATTTCACATCCAACAGTCGTTTGGAGTCAAAAGATTAAATGTTAAAATTTCATCCATATTGACCATTTTGGGAACGTTCGACAGGTCCGGAGTCATCGTTTTTCATCAGAAAATTAATTTTTCGGACTGTACCAAAAAAGATTCAAAATGTCAAATGGATCGTGCCTCATGTTGAATAACCACTTTTTAACCCCTCAGAGTGACCAAAATTGGCATTTTTACAGAGTTTTGCTTACTCAAAAGCTACAATTTTGACCAATTTCAGGCACATAAATGACTTTAAACACACTTATTTTAGTTGAAAAAGTCATAATTCACATCCAACAGTCGTTTTGAGTCAAAAGATTAAATCTTAAAATTTCATCGATATGGACCATTTTCGGGACGTTCGACAGGTCCGGAGTCATCGTTTTTCATCAGAAAATTAATTTTTCGGACTGTCCCAAAAATAATTCAAAATGTCAAATGGATCGTGCCTCATTTTGAACAACCACTTTTTATCCCCTCAGAGTGACCAAAATTGCCATTTTTACAGAGTTTTGCTTACTCAAAAGCTTCAATTTTGACCAATTTCAGGCACATAAATGACTTTAAACACACTAATTTTAGTTGAAAAAGTCATAATACACATCCAACAGTCGTTTGGAGTCAAAAGATTAAATGTTAAAATTTCATCGATATGGACCATTTTGGGGACGTTCGACAGGTCCGGAGTCATCGTTTTTCATCAGAAAATAAATTTTTCGGACTATACCAAAAATGATTCAAAATGTCAAATGGATCGTGCCTCATGTTGAATAACCACTTTTTAACCCATCAGAGTGACCAAAATTGCCATTTTTACAAAATGCCAAAATTGCCATTTTATCAAAATCAGTCGTTTGGAGTCAAGAGATTAAATGTTAACATTTCTTCGAGATGGACCATTTCGGGGGCGTTCGACAGGTCTGGAGTCATCGTTTTTCATCAGAAAATTAATTTTTTGGACTGTACCAAAAATGATTCAAAATGTCAAATGGATCATGCCTCATGTTGAATAACCACTTTTTAACCCCGCAGAGTGACTAAAATTGCCATTTTTATAGAGTTTTGCTTACTAAAAAGCTTAATTTTTTACCAATTTCAGGCACATAAATGACTTTAAACACACTTATTTTAGTTGAAAAAGTCTTAATTCACATCCAACAGTCGTTTGGAGTCAAAAGATTAAATGTTAAAATTTCATCGATATGGACCATTTTGGGGACGTTTGACAGGTCCAGAGTCATCGTTTTTCATCAGAAAATTAATTTTTCGGACTGTACCAAAAATAATTCAAAATGTCAAATGGATCGTGCCTCATGTTGAATAACCACTTTTTAACCCCTCATAGTGACCAAAATTGCCATTTTTACAGTTTTGCTTATTCGAAAGCTTCAATTTTGACCAATTTCAGGCACATAAATGAATTTAAACACACTTATTTTAGTTAAAAAATCTTAATTCACATCCAACAGTCGTTTGGAGTCAAAAGATTAAATGTTAACATTTCATCGATAAGGACCATTTTGGGGACGTTCGACAGGTCCGGTGTCATCATTTTTCATCAGAAAATTAATTTTTCAGACTGTACCAAAAATAATTCAAAATGTCAAATGGATCGTGCCTCATGTTGAATAACCACTTTTTATCCCCTCAGAGTGACCAAAAATTGCCATTTTTACAGAGTTTTGCTTACTAAAAAGCTTCATTTTTGACCAATTTCAGGCACATAAATGACTTTAAACACACTTATTTTACTTGAAAAAGTCTTAATTCACATCCAACAGTCGTTTGGAGTCAAAAGATTAAATGTTAAAATTTCATCGATAAGGACCAGTTTGGGGACGTTCGACAGGTCCAGAGTCATCGTTTTTCATCAGAAATTTAATTTTTCGGACTATACCAAAAATGATTCAAAATATCAAATGGATCGTGCCTCATGTTGAATAACCACCTTTTAACCCTTCAGAGTGACCAAAATTGCCATTTTTACAGTTTTGCTTACTCAAAAGCTTCAATTTTGACCAATTTCAGGCACATAAATGACTTTAAACACACTTATTTTATTTGAAAAAGTCATAATTCACATCCAACAGTCTTTTGGAGTCAAAAGATTAAATGTTAAACTTCTATCGATAAGGACCAGTTTGGGGACGTTCGACAGGTCCGGAGTCATCGTTTTTCATCAGAAAATTAATTTTTCGGACTATACCAAAAATGATTCAAAATGTCAAATGGATCGTGCCTCATGTTGAATAACCACTTTTTAACCCCTAAGAGTGACCAAAATTGCCATTTTTACAAAGTTTTGCTTACTCAAAAGCTTCAATTTTGACCAATTTCAGGCACATAAATGACGTTAAACACACTTATTTTAGTTGAAAAATTCTTATTTCACATCCAACAGTTGTTTGGAGTCAAAAGATTAAATGTTAAAATTTCATCCATATTGACCATTTTGGGAACGTTCGACAGGTCCGGAGTCATCGTTTTTCATCAGAAAATTAAGTTTTAGGACTGTACCAAAAATGATTCAAAATGTCAAATGGATCGTGCCTCATGTTGAATAACCACTTTTTAACCCCTCAGAGTGACCAAAATTGGCATTTTTACAGAGTTTTGCTTACTCAAAAGCTACAATTTTGACCAATTTCAGGCACATAAATGACTTTAAACACACTTGTTTTAGTTGAAAAAGTCATAATTCACATCCAACAGTCGTTTCGAGTCAAAAGATTAAATGTTAAAATTTTATCGATATGGACCATTTTGGGGACGTTCGACATGTCCGGAGTCATCGTTTTTCATCAGAAATTTAAGTTTTTCGGACTACACCAAAAATGATTCAAAATGTCAAATGGATCGTGCCTCATGTTGAATAACCACTTTTTAACCCCTCAGAATGACCAAAATTGCCATATTTATAGAGTTTTGCTTACTCAAAAGCTTCAATTTCGACCAATTTCAGGCACATAAATGACTTTAAAGACACTTATTTTAGTTGAAAAAGTCTTAATTCACATCCAACAGTCGTTTGGAGTCAAAAGATTAAATGTTAAAATTTCATCCATGTTGACCATTTTGGGAACGTTCGACAGGTCCGGAGTCATCGTTTTTCATCAGAAAATGAATTTTTCGGACTGTACCAAAAATGTTTCAAAATGTCAAATGGATCGTGCCTCATGTTGAATAACCACTTTTTAACCCCTCAGAGTGACCAAAATTGCCATTTTTACAGAGTTTTGCTTACTCAAAAGCTTCAATTTTGACCAATTTCAGGCACATAAATGACGTTAAACACACTTATTTTAGTTGAAAAAGTCTTATTTCACATCCAACAGTCGTTTGGAGTCAAAAGATTAAATGTTAAAATTTCATCCATATTGACCATTTTGGGAACGTTCGACAGGTCCGGAGTCATCGTTTTTCATCAGAAAATTAATTTTTCGGACTGTACCAAAAAAGATTCAAAATGTCAAATGGATCGTGCCTCATGTTGAATAACCACTTTTTAACCCCTCAGAGTGACCAAAATTGGCATTTTTACAGAGTTTTGCTTACTCAAAAGCTACAATTTTGACCAATTTCAGGCACATAAATGACTTTAAACACACTTATTTTAGTTGAAAAAGTCATAATTCACATCCAACAGTCGTTTTGAGTCAAAAGATTAAATCTTAAAATTTCATCGATATGGACCATTTTCGGGACGTTCGACAGGTCCGGAGTCATCGTTTTTCATCAGAAAATAAATTTTTCGGACTATACCAAAAATGATTCAAAATGTCAAATGGATCGTGCCTCATGTTGAATAACCACTTTTTAACCCATCAGAGTGACCAAAATTGCCATTTTTACAAAATGCCAAAATTGCCATTTTATCAAAATCAGTCGTTTGGAGTCAAAAGATTAAATGTTAAAATTTCATCCATATTGACCATTTTGGGAACGTTCGACAGGTCCGGAGTCATCGTTTTTCATCAGAAAATTAAGTTTTAGGACTGTACCAAAAATGATTCAAAATGTCAAATGGATCGTGCCTCATGTTGAATAACCACTTTTTAACCCCTCAGATTGACCAAAATTGGCATTTTTACAGAGTTTTGCTTACTCAAAAGCTACAATTTTGACCAATTTCAGGCACATAAATGACTTTAAACACACTTATTTTAGTTGAAAAAGTCATAATTCACATCCAACAGTCGTTTTGAGTCAAAAGATTAAATGTTAAAATTTCATCGATATGGACCATTTTGCGGACGTTCGACAGGTCCGGAGTCATCGTTTTTCATCAGAAATTTAATTTTTCGGACTATACCAAAAATGATTCAAAATATCAAATGGATCGTGCCTCATGTTGAATAACCACCTTTTAACCCTTCAGAGTGACCAAAATTGCCATTTTTACAGTTTTGCTTACTCAAAAGCTTCAATTTTGACCAATTTCAGGCACATAAATGACTTTAAACACACTTATTTTAGTTGAAAAAGTCATAATTCACATCCAACAGTCTTTTGGAGTCAAAAGATTAAATGTTAAACTTCTATCGATAAGGACCAGTTTGGGGACGTTCGACAGGTCCGGAGTCATCGTTTTTCATCAGAAAATTAATTTTTCGGACTATACCAAAAATGATTCAAAATGTCAAATGGATCGTGCCTCATGTTGAATAACCACTTTTTAACCCCTCAGAGTGACCAAAATTGCCATTTTTACAAAGTTTTGCTTACTCAAAAGCTTCAATTTTGACCAATTTCAGGCACATAAATGACTTTAAACACACTTATTTTAGTTGAAAAAGTCATAATTCACATCCAACAGTCGTTTGGAGTCAAAAGATTAAATGTTAAAATTTCATCGATATGGACCATTTTGGGGACGTTCGACATGTCCGGAGTCATCGTTTTTCATCTGAAAATAAAGTTTTAGGACTGTACCAAAAATGATTCAAAATGTCAAATGGATCGTGCCTCATGTTGAATAACCACTTTTTCACCCCTCAGAGTGACCAAAATTGGCATTTTTACAGAGTTTTGCTTACTCAAAAGCTACAATTTTGACCAATTTCAGGCACATAAATGACTTTAAACACACTTATTTTAGTTGAAAAAGTCATAATTCACATCCAACAGTCGTTTTGAGTCAAAAGATTAAATGTTAAAATTTCATCGATATGGACCATTTTGCGGACGTTCGACAGGTCCGGAGTCATCGTTTTTCATCAGAAATTTAATTTTTCGGACTATACCAAAAATGATTCAAAATATCAAATGGATCGTGCCTCATGTTGAATAACCACCTTTTAACCCCTCAGAGTGACCAAAATTGGCATTTTTACAGAGTTTTGCTTACTCAAAAGCTTCAATTTTGACCAATTTCAGGCACATAAATGACTTTAAACACACTTATTTTAGTTCAAAAAGTCTTATTTCACATCCAACAGTCGTTTGGAGTCAAAAGATTAAATGTTAAAATTTCATCCATATTGACCATTTTGGGAACGTTCGACAGGTCCAGAGTCATCGTTTTTCATCAGAAAATTAATTTTTCGGACTGTACCAAAAAAGATTCAAAATGTCAAATGGATCGTGCCTCATGTTGAATAACCACTTTTTAACCCCTCAGAGTGACCAAAATTGGCATTTTTACAGAGTTTTGCTTACTCAAAAGCTACAATTTTGACCAATTTCAGGCACATAAATGACTTTAAACACACTTATTTTAGTTGAAAAAGTCATAATTCACATCCAACAGTCGTTTTGAGTCAAAAGATTAAATCTTAAAATTTCATCGATATGGACCATTTTCGGGACGTTCGACAGGTCCGGAGTCATCGTTTTTCATCAGAAAATTAATTTTTCGGACTGTCCCAAAAATAATTCAAAATGTCAAATGGATCGTGCCTCATTTTGAACAACCACTTTTTATCCCCTCAGAGTGACCAAAATTGCCATTTTTACAGAGTTTTGCTTACTCAAAAGCTTCAATTTTGACCAATTTCAGGCACATAAATGACTTTAAACACACTAATTTTAGTTGAAAAAGTCATAATACACATCCAACAGTCGTTTGGAGTCAAAAGATTAAATGTTAAAATTTCATCGATATGGACCATTTTGGGGACGTTCGACAGGTCCGGAGTCATCGTTTTTCATCAGAAAATAAATTTTTCGGACTATACCAAAAATGATTCAAAATGTCAAATGGATCGTGCCTCATGTTGAATAACCACTTTTTAACCCATCAGAGTGACCAAAATTGCCATTTTTACAAAATGCCAAAATTGCCATTTTGTCAAAATCAGTCGTTTGGAGTCAAGAGATTAAATGTTAACATTTCTTCGAGATGGACCATTTCGGGGGCAATCGACAGGTCTGGAGTCATCGTTTTTCATCAGAAAATTAATTTTTTGGACTGTACCAAAAATGATTCAAAATGTCAAATGGATCATGCCTCATGTTGAATAACCACTTTTTAACCCCTCAGAGTGACCAAAATTGGCATTTTTACAGAGTTTTGCTTACTCAAAAGCTACAATTTTGACCAATTTCAGGCACATAAATGACTTTAAACACACTTATTTTAGTTGAAAAAGTCTTAATTCACATCCAACAGTCGTTTGGAGTCAAAAGATTAAATGTTAAAATTTCATCGATATGGACCATTTTGGGGACGTTTGACAGGTCCAGAGTCATCGTTTTTCATCAGAAAATTAATTTTTCGGACTGTACCAAAAATAATTCAAAATGTCAAATGGATCGTGCCTCATGTTGAATAACCACTTTTTAACCCCTCATAGTGACCAAAATTGCCATTTTTTACAGAGTTTTGCTTACTCAAAAGCTTCAATTTTGACCAATTTCAGGCACATAAATGTCTTTAAACACACTTATTTTAGTTGAAAAAGTCATAATTCACATCCAACAGTTGTTTGGAGTCAAAAGATTAAATGTTAAAATTTCATCGATATGGACCATTTTGGGGACGTTCGACAGGTCCGGAGTCATCGTTTTTCATCAGAAATTTAATTTTTCGGACTATACCAAAAAAGATTCATGTTGAATAACCACTTTTTAACCCTTCAGAGTGACCAAAATTGCCATTTTTACAGTTTTGCTTACTCAAAAGCTTCAATTTTGACCAATTTCAGGCACATAAATGAATTTAAACACACTTATTTTAGTTAAAAAATCTTAATTCACATCCAACAGTCGTTTGGAGTCAAAAGATTAAATGTTAACATTTCATCGATAAGGACCATTTTGGGGACGTTCGACAGGTCCGGTGTCATCATTTTTCATCAGAAAATTAATTTTTCAGACTGTACCAAAAATAATTCAAAATGTCAAATGGATCGTGCCTCATGTTGAATAACCACTTTTTATCCCCTCAGAGTGACCAAAAATTGCCATTTTTACAGAGTTTTGCTTACTAAAAAGCTTCATTTTTGACCAATTTCAGGCACATAAATGACTTTAAACACACTTATTTTAGTTGAAAAAGTCTTAATTTACATCCAACAGTCGTTTGGAGTCAAAAGATTAAATGTTAAAATTTCATCGATAAGGACCAGTTTGGGGACGTTCGACAGGTCCAGAGTCATCGTTTTTCATCAGAAATTTAATTTTTCGGACTATACCAAAAATGATTCAAAATATCAAATGGATCGTGCCTCATGTTGAATAACCACCTTTTAACCCTTCAGAGTGACCAAAATTGCCATTTTTACAGTTTTGCTTACTCAAAAGCTTCAATTTTGACCAATTTCAGGCACATAAATGACTTTAAACACACTTATTTTAGTTGAAAAAGTCATAATTCACATCCAACAGTCTTTTGGAGTCAAAAGATTAAATGTTAAACTTCTATCGATAAGGACCAGTTTGGGGACGTTCAACAGGTCCGGAGTCATCGTTTTTCATCAGAAAATTAATTTTTCGGACTATACCAAAAATGATTCAAAATGTCAAATGGAGCGTGCCTCATGTTGAATAACCACTTTTTAACCCCATCAGAGTGACCAAAATTGTCATTTTTACAGAGTTTTGCTTACTCAAAAGCTTCAATTTTGACCAATTTCAGGCACATAAATGACGTTAAACACACTTATTTTAGTTGAAAAAGTCTTATTTCACATCCAACAGTCGTTTGGAGTCAAAAGATTAAATGTTAAAATTTCATCCATATTGACCATTTTGGGAACGTTCGACAGGTCCGGAGTCATCGTTTTTCATCAGAAAATTAAGTTTTAGGACTGTACCAAAAATGATTCAAAATGTCAAATGGATCGTGCCTTATGTTGAATAACCACTTTTTAACCCCTCAGAGTGACCAAAATTGCCATTTTTACAGAGTTTTGCTTACTCAAAAGCTTCAATTTTGACCAATTTCAGGCACATAAATGACTTTAACACACTTATTTTAGTTGAAAAAGTCTTAATTCACATCCAACAGTCGTTTGGAGTCAAAAGATTAAGTGTTAAAATTTCATCGATATGGACCATTTTGGGGCCGTTCGACAGGTCCGGAGCCATCGTTTTTCATCAGAAAATGAATTTTTCGGACTGTACCAAAAATGATTCAAAATGTCAAATGGATCGTGCCTCATGTTGAATAACCACTTTTTAACCCATCAGAGTGACCAAAATTGCCATTTTTACAAAATGCCAAAATTGCCATTTTGTCAAAATCAGTCGTTTGGAGTCAAGAGATTAAATGTTAACATTTCTTCGAGATGGACCATTTCGGGGGCGTTCGACAGGTCTGGAGTCATCGTTTTTCATCAGAAAATTAATTTTTTGGACTGTACCAAAAATGATTCAAAATGTCAAATGGATCATGCCTCATGTTGAATAACCACTTTTTAACCCCGCAGAGTGACCAAAATTGCCATTTTTATAGAGTTTTGCTTACTAAAAAGCTTAATTTTTTACCAATTTCAGGCACATAAATGACGTTAAACACACTTATTTTAGTTGAAAAAGTCTTATTTCTCATCCAACAGTCGTTTGGAGTCAAAAGATTAAATGTTAAAATTTCATCCATATTGACCATTTTGGGAACGTTCGACAGGTCCGGAGTCATCGTTTTTCATCAGAAAATTAAGTTTTAGGACTGTACCAAAAATGATTCAAAATGTCAAATGGATCGTGCCTCATGTTGAATAACCACTTTTTAACCCCTCAGAGTGACCAAAATTGGCATTTTTACAGAGTTTTGCTTACTCAAAAGCTACAATTTTGACCAATTTCAGGCACATAAATGACTTTAAACACACTTATTTTAGTTGAAAAAGTCATAATTCACATCCAACAGTCGTTTTGAGTCAAAAGATTAAATGTTAAAATTTCATCGATATGGACCATTTTGCGGACGTTCGACAGGTCCGGAGTCATCGTTTTTCATCAGAAATTTAATTTTTCGGACTATACCAAAAATGATTCAAAATATCAAATGGATCGTGCCCCATGTTGAATAACCACCTTTTAACCCTTCAGCGTGACCAAAATTGCCATTTTTACAGTTTTGCTTACTCAAAAGCTTCAATTTTGACCAATTTCAGGCACATAAATGACTTTAAACACACTTATTTTAGTTGAAAAAGTCATAATTCACATCCAACAGTCTTTTGGAGTCAAAAGATTAAATGTTAAACTTCTATCGATAAGGACCAGTTTGGGGACGTTCGACAGGTCCGGAGTCATCGTTTTTCATCAGAAAATTAATTTTTCGGACTATACCAAAAATGATTCAAAATGTCAAATGGATCGTGCCTCATGTTGAATAACCACTTTTTAACCCCTCAGAGTGACCAAAATTGCCATTTTTACAAAGTTTTGCTTACTCAAAAGCTTCAATTTTGACCAATTTCAGGCACATAAATGACTTTAAACACACTTATTTTAGTTGAAAAGGTCATAATTCACATCCAACAGTCGTTTGGAGTCAAAAGATTAAATGTTAAAATTTCATCGATATGGACCATTTTGCGGACGTTCGACAGGTCCGGAGTCATCGTTTTTCATCAGAAATTTAATTTTTCGGACTATACCAAAAATGATTCAAAATATCAAATGGATCGTGCCTCATGTTGAATAACCACCTTTTAACCCCTCAGAGTGACCAAAATTGGCATTTTTACAGAGTTTTGCTTACTCAAAAGCTTCAATTTTGACCAATTTCAGGCACATAAATGACTTTAAACACACTTATTTTAGTTCAAAAAGTCTTATTTCACATCCAACAGTCGTTTGGAGTCAGAAGATTAAATGTTAAAATTTCATCCATATTGACCATTTTGGGAACGTTCGACAGGTCCAGAGTCATCGTTTTTCATCAGAAAATTAATTTTTCGGACTGTACCAAAAAAGATTCAAAATGTCAAATGGATCGTGCCTCATGTTGAATAACCACTTTTTAACCCCTCAGAGTGACCAAAATTGGCATTTTTACAGAGTTTTGCTTACTCAAAAGCTTCAATTTTGACCAATTTCAGGCACATAAATGACTTTAAACACACTTATTTTAGTTGAAAAAGTCATAATTCACATCCAACAGTCGTTTTGAGTCAAAAGATTAAATCTTAAAATTTCATCGATATGGACCATTTTGCGGACGTTCGACAGGTCCGGAGTCATCGTTTTTCATCAGAAAATTAATTTTTCGGACTATACCAAAAATGATTCAAAATGTCAAATGGATCGTGCCTCATGTTGAATAACCACTTTTTAACCCCTCAGAGTGACCAAAATTGCCATTTTTACAAAGTTTTGCTTACTCAAAAGCTTCAATTTTGACCAATTTCAGGCACAGATATGACTTTAAACACACTTATTTTAGTTGAAAAAGTCATAATTCACATCCAACAGTCGTTTGGAGTCAAAAGATTAAATGTTAAAATTTTATCGATATGGACCATTTTGGGGACGTTTGACATGTCCGGAGTCATCGTTTTTCATCAGAAATTTAAGTTTTTCGGACTACACCAAAAATGATTCAAAATGTCAAATGGATCGTGCCTCATGTTGAATAACCACTTTTTAACCCCTCAGAATGACCAAAATTGCCATATTTATAGAGTTTTGCTTACTCAAAAGCTTCAATTTTGACCAATTTCAGGCACATAAATGACGTTAAACACACTTATTTTAGTTGAAAAAGTCTTATTTCACATCCAACAGTCGTTTGGAGTCAAAAGATTAAATGTTAAAATTTCATCCATATTGACCATTTTGGGAACGTTCGACAGGTCCAGAGTCATCGTTTTTCATCAGAAAATTAATTTTTCGGACTGTACCAAAAAAGATTCAAAATGTCAAATGGATCGTGCCTCATGTTGAATAACCACTTTTTAACCCCTCAGAGTGACCAAAATTGGCATTTTTACAGAGTTTTGCTTACTCAAAAGCTACAATTTTGACCAATTTCAGGCACATAAATGACTTTAAACACACTTATTTTAGTTGAAAAAGTCATAATTCACATCCAACAGTCGTTTTGAGTCAAAAGATTAAATCTTAAAATTTCATCGATATGGACCATTTTCGGGACGTTCGACAGGTCCGGAGTCATCGTTTTTCATCAGAAAATTAATTTTTCGGACTGTCCCAAAAATAATTCAAAATGTCAAATGGATCGTGCCTCATTTTGAACAACCACTTTTTATCCCCTCAGAGTGACCAAAATTGCCATTTTTACAGAGTTTTGCTTACTCAAAAGCTTCAATTTTGACCAATTTCAGGCACATAAATGACTTTAAACACACTAATTTTAGTTGAAAAAGTCATAATACACATCCAACAGTCGTTTGGAGTCAAAAGATTAAATGTTAAAATTTCATCGATATGGACCATTTTGGGGACGTTCGACAGGTCCGGAGTCATCGTTTTTCATCAGAAAATAAATGTTTTGGACTATACCAAAAATGATTCAAAATGTCAAATGGATCGTGCCTCATGTTGAATAACCACTTTTTAACCCATCAGAGTGACCAAAATTGCCATTTTTACAAAATGCCAAAATTGCCATTTTGTCAAAATCAGTCGTTTGGAGTCAAGAGATTAAATGTTAACATTTCTTCGAGATGGACCATTTCGGGGGCAATCGACAGGTCTGGAGTCATCGTTTTTCATCAGAAAATTAATTTTTTGGACTGTACCAAAAATGATTCAAAATGTCAAATGGATCATGCCTCATGTTGAATAACCACTTTTTAACCCCGCAGAGTGACCAAAATTGCCATTTTTATAGAGTTTTGCTTACTAAAAAGCTTAATTTTTTACCAATTTCAGGCACATAAATGACTTTAAACACACTTATTTTAGTTGAAAAAGTCTTAATTCACATCCAACAGTCGTTTGGAGTCAAAAGATTAAATGTTAAAATTTCATCGATATGGACCATTTTGGGGACGTTTGACAGGTCCAGAGTCATCGTTTTTCATCAGAAAATTAATTTTTCGGACTGTACCAAAAATAATTCAAAATGTCAAATGGATCGTGCCTCATGTTGAATAACCACTTTTTAACCCCTCATAGTGACCAAAATTGCCATTTTTTACAGAGTTTTGCTTACTCAAAAGCTTCAATTTTGACCAATTTCAGGCACATAAATGTCTTTAAACACACTTATTTTAGTTGAAAAAGTCATAATTCACATCCAACAGTTGTTTGGAGTCAAAAGATTAAATGTTAAAATTTCATCGATATGGACCATTTTGGGGACGTTCGACAGGTCCGGAGTCATCGTTTTTCATCAGAAATTTAATTTTTCGGACTATACCAAAAAAGATTCATGTTGAATAACCACTTTTTAACCCTTCAGAGTGACCAAAATTGCCATTTTTACAGTTTTGCTTACTCAAAAGCTTCAATTTTGACCAATTTCAGGCACATAAATGAATTTAAACACACTTATTTTAGTTAAAAAATCTTAATTCACATCCAACAGTCGTTTGGAGTCAAAAGATTAAATGTTAACATTTCATCGATAAGGACCATTTTGGGGACGTTCGACAGGTCCGGTGTCATCATTTTTCATCAGAAAATTAATTTTTCAGACTGTACCAAAAATAATTCAAAATGTCAAATGGATCGTGCCTCATGTTGAATAACCACTTTTTATCCCCTCAGAGTGACCAAAAATTGCCATTTTTACAGAGTTTTGCTTACTAAAAAGCTTCATTTTTGACCAATTTCAGGCACATAAATGACTTTAAACACACTTATTTTAGTTGAAAAAGTCTTAATTTACATCCAACAGTCGTTTGGAGTCAAAAGATTAAATGTTAAAATTTCATCGATAAGGACCAGTTTGGGGACGTTCGACAGGTCCAGAGTCATCGTTTTTCATCAGAAATTTAATTTTTCGGACTATACCAAAAATGATTCAAAATATCAAATGGATCGTGCCTCATGTTGAATAACCACCTTTTAACCCTTCAGAGTGACCAAAATTGCCATTTTTACAGTTTTGCTTACTCAAAAGCTTCAATTTTGACCAATTTCAGGCACATAAATGACTTTAAACACACTTATTTTAGTTGAAAAAGTCATAATTCACATCCAACAGTCTTTTGGAGTCAAAAGATTAAATGTTAAACTTCTATCGATAAGGACCAGTTTGGGGACGTTCAACAGGTCCGGAGTCATCGTTTTTCATCAGAAAATTAATTTTTCGGACTATACCAAAAATGATTCAAAATGTCAAATGGAGCGTGCCTCATGTTGAATAACCACTTTTTAACCCCATCAGAGTGACCAAAATTGTCATTTTTACAGAGTTTTGCTTACTCAAAAGCTTCAATTTTGACCAATTTCAGGCACATAAATGACGTTAAACACACTTATTTTAGTTGAAAAAGTCTTATTTCACATCCAACAGTCGTTTGGAGTCAAAAGATTAAATGTTAAAATTTCATCCATATTGACCATTTTGGGAACGTTCGACAGGTCCGGAGTCATCGTTTTTCATCAGAAAATTAAGTTTTAGGACTGTACCAAAAATGATTCAAAATGTCAAATGGATCGTGCCTCATGTTGAATAACCACTTTTTAACCCCTCAGAGTGACCAAAATTGGCATTTTTACAGAGTTTTGCTTACTCAAAAGCTACAATTTTGACCAATTTCAGGCACATAAATGACTTTAAACACACTTATTTTAGTTGAAAAAGTCATAATTCACATCCAACAGTCGTTTTGAGTCAAAAGATTAAATGTTAAAATTTCATCGATATGGACCATTTTGCGGACGTTCGACAGGTCCGGAGTCATCGTTTTTCATCAGAAATTTAATTTTTCGGACTATACCAAAAATGATTCAAAATATCAAATGGATCGTGCCTCATGTTGAATAACCACCTTTTAACCCTTCAGAGTGACCAAAATTGCCATTTTTACAGTTTTGCTTACTCAAAAGCTTCAATTTTGACCAATTTCAGGCACATAAATGACTTTAAACACACTTATTTTAGTTGAAAAAGTCATAATTCACATCCAACAGTCTTTTGGAGTCAAAAGATTAAATGTTAAACTTCTATCGATAAGGACCAGTTTGGGGACGTTCGACAGGTCCGGAGTCATCGTTTTTCATCAGAAAATTAATTTTTCGGACTATACCAAAAATGATTCAAAATGTCAAATGGATCGTGCCTCATGTTGAATAACCACTTTTTAACCCCTCAGAGTGACCAAAATTGCCATTTTTAGAAAGTTTTGCTTACTCAAAAGCTTCAATTTTGACCAATTTCAGGCACATAAATGACTTTAAACACACTTATTTTAGTTGAAAAAGTCATAATTCACATCCAACAGTCGTTTGGAGTCAAAAGATTAAATGTTAAAATTTCATCGATATGGACCATTTTGGGGACGTTCGACATGTCCGGAGTCATCGTTTTTCATCAGAAATTTAAGTTTTTCGGACTACACCAAAAATGATTCAAAATGTCAAATGGATCGTGCCTCATGTTGAATACCCACTTTTTAACCCCTCACAATGACCAAAATTGCCATATTTATAGAGTTTTGCTTACTCAAAAGCTTCAATTTTGACCAATTTCAGGCACATAAATGACTTTAAACACACTTATTTTAGTTGAAAAAGTCACAATTCACATCAAACAGTTGTTTGGAGTCAAAAGATTAAATGTTAAAATTTCATCGATATTGACCATTTTGGGAACGTTCGACAGGTCCGGAGTCATCGTTTTTCATCTGAAAATAAAGTTTTAGGACTGTACCAAAAATGATTCAAAATGTCAAATGGATCGTGCCTCATGTTGAATAACCACTTTTTAACCCCTCAGAGTGACCAAAATTGGCATTTTTACAGAGTTTTGCTTACTCAAAAGCTACAATTTTGACCAATTTCAGGCACATAAATGACTTTAAACACACTTATTTTAGTTGAAAAAGTCATAATTCACATCCAACAGTCGTTTTGAGTCAAAAGATTAAATGTTAAAATTTCATCGATATGGACCATTTTGCGGACGTTCGACAGGTCCGGAGTCATAGTTTTTCATCAGAAATTTAATTTTTCGGACTATACCAAAAATGATTCAAAATATCAAATGGATCGTGCCTCATGTTGAATAACCACCTTTTAACCCCTCAGAGTGACCAAAATTGGCATTTTTACAGAGTTTTGCTTACTCAAAAGCTACAATTTTGACCAATTTCAGGCACATAAATGACTTTAAACACACTTATTTTAGTTGAAAAAGTCATAATTCACATCCAACAGTCGTTTTGAGTCAAAAGATTAAATGTTAAAATTTTATCGATATGGACCATTTTGGGGACGTTCGACATGTCCGGAGTCATCGTTTTTCATCAGAAATTTAAGTTTTTCGGACTACACCAAAAATGATTCAAAATGTCAAATGGATCGTGCCTCATGTTGAATAACCACTTTTTAACCCCTCAGAATGACCAAAATTGCCATATTTATAGAGTTTTGCTTACTCAAAAGCTTCAATTTTGACCAATTTCAGGCACATAAATGACGTTAAACACACTTATTTTAGTTGAAAAAGTCTTATTTCACATCCAACAGTCGTTTGGAGTCAAAAGCTTAAATGTTAAAATTTCATCCATATTGACCATTTTGGGAACGTTCGACAGGTCCAGAGTCATCGTTTTTCATCAGAAAATTAATTTTTCGGACTGTACCAAAAAAGATTCAAAATGTCAAATGGATCGTGCCTCATGTTGAATAACCACTTTTTAACCCCTCAGAGTGACCAAAATTGGCATTTTTACAGAGTTTTGCTTACTCAAAAGCTACAATTTTGACCAATTTCAGGCACATAAATGACTTTAAACACACTTATTTTAGTTGAAAAAGTCATAATTCACATCCAACAGTCGTTTTGAGTCAAAAGATTAAATCTTAAAATTTCATCGATATGGACCATTTTCGGGACGTTCGACAGGTCCGGAGTCATCGTTTTTCATCAGAAAATTAATTTTTCGGACTGTCCCAAAAATAATTCAAAATGTCAAATGGATCGTGCCTCATTTTGAACAACCACTTTTTATCCCCTCAGAGTGACCAAAATTGCCATTTTTACAGAGTTTTGCTTACTCAA
Organism: Lissotriton vulgaris; assembly: GCF_964263255.1. Lineage (NCBI taxonomy): Eukaryota > Metazoa > Chordata > Amphibia > Caudata > Salamandridae > Lissotriton > Lissotriton vulgaris. Next base: position 163,401 of record NW_028251798.1, on the reverse strand, counting down.
AAGCTTCAATTTTGACCAATTTCAGGCACATAAATGACTTTAAACACACTAATTTTAGTTGAAAAAGTCATAATACACATCCAACAGTCGTTTGGAGTCAAAAGATTAAATGTTAAAATTTCATCGATATGGACCATTTTGGGGACGTTCGACAGGTCCGGAGTCATCGTTTTTCATCAGAAAATAAATTTTTCGGACTATACCAAAAATGATTCAAAATGTCAAATGGATCGTGCCTCATGTTGAATAACCACTTTTTAACCCATCAGAGTGACCAAAATTGCCATTTTTACAAAATGCCAAAAATTGCCATTTTGTCAAAATCAGTCGTTTGGAGTCAAGAGATTAAATGTTAACATTTCTTCGAGATGGACCATTTCGGGGGCGTTCGACAGGTCTGGAGTCATCGTTTTTCATCAGAAAATTAATTTTTTGGACTGTACCAAAAATGATTCAAAATGTCAAATGGATCATGCCTCATGTTGAATAACCACTTTTTAACCCCGCAGAGTGACCAAAATTGCCATTTTTATAGAGTTTTGCTTACTAAAAAGCTTAATTTTTTACCAATTTCAGGCACATAAATGACTTTAAACACACTTATTTTAGTTGAAAAAGTCTTAATTCACATCCAACAGTCGTTTGGAGTCAAAAGATTAAATGTTAAAATTTCATCGATATGGACCATTTTGGGGACGTTTGACAGGTCCAGAGTCATCGTTTTTCATCAGAAAATTAATTTTTCGGACTGTACCAAAAATAATTCAAAATGTCAAATGGATCGTGCCTCATGTTGAATAACCACTTTTTAACCCCTCATAGTGACCAAAATTGCCATTTTTTACAGAGTTTTGCTTACTCAAAAGCTTCAATTTTGACCAATTTCAGGCACATAAATGTCTTTAAACACACTTATTTTAGTTGAAAAAGTCATAATTCACATCCAACAGTTGTTTGGAGTCAAAAGATTAAATGTTAAAATTTCATCGATATGGACCATTTTGGGGACGTTCGACAGGTCCGGAGTCATCGTTTTTCATCAGAAATTTAATTTTTCGGACTATACCAAAAAAGATTCATGTTGAATAACCACTTTTTAACCCTTCAGAGTGACCAAAATTGCCATTTTTACAGTTTTGCTTACTCAAAAGCTTCAATTTTGACCAATTTCAGGCACATAAATGAATTTAAACACACTTATTTTAGTTAAAAAATCTTAATTCACATCCAACAGTCGTTTGGAGTCAAAAGATTAAATGTTAACATTTCATCGATAAGGACCATTTTGGGGACGTTCGACAGGTCCGGTGTCATCATTTTTCATCAGAAAATTAATTTTTCAGACTGTACCAAAAATAATTCAAAATGTCAAATGGATCGTGCCTCATGTTGAATAACCACTTTTTATCCCCTCAGAGTGACCAAAAATTGCCATTTTTACAGAGTTTTGCTTACTAAAAAGCTTCATTTTTGACCAATTTCAGGCACATAAATGACTTTAAACACACTTATTTTAGTTGAAAAAGTCTTAATTTACATCCAACAGTCGTTTGGAGTCAAAAGATTAAATGTTAAAATTTCATCGATAAGGACCAGTTTGGGGACGTTCGACAGGTCCAGAGTCATCGTTTTTCATCAGAAATTTAATTTTTCGGACTATACCAAAAATGATTCAAAATATCAAATGGATCGTGCCTCATGTTGAATAACCACTTTTTAACCCCTCAGAATGACCAAAATTGCCATATTTATAGAGGTTTGCTTACTCAAAAGCTTCAATTTTGACCAATTTCAGGCACATAAATGACTTTAAAGACACTTATTTTAGTTGAAAAAGTCTTAATTCACATCCAACAGTCGTTTGGAGTCAAAAGATTAAATGTTAAAATTTCATCGATAAGGACCAGTTTGGGGACGTTCGACAGGTCCGGAGGCATCGTTTTTCATCAGAAAATTAATTTTTCGTACTGTACCAAAAATGATTCAAAATGTCAAATGGATCGTGCCTCATGTTGAATAACCACTTTTTAACCCCATCAGAGTGACCAAAATTGTCATTTTTACAGAGTTTTGCTTACTCAAAAGCTTCAATTTTGACCAATTTCAGGCACATAAATGACGTTAAACACACTTATTTTAGTTGAAAAAGTCTTATTTCACATCCAACAGTCGTTTGGAGTCAAAAGATTAAATGTTAAAATTTCATCCATATTGACCATTTTGGGAACGTTCGACAGGTCCGGAGTCATCGTTTTTCATCAGAAAATTAATTTTTCGGACTGTACCAAAAAAGATTCAAAATGTCAAATGGATCATGCCTCATGTTGAATAATCACTTTTTAACCCCTCAGAGTGACCAAAATTGGCATTTTTACAGAGTTTTGCTTACTCAAAAGCTACAATTTTGACCAATTTCAGGCACATAAATGACTTTAAACACACTTATTTTAGTTGAAAAAGTCATAATTCACATCCAACAGTCGTTTTGAGTCAAAAGATTAAATGTTAAAATTTCATCGATATGGACCATTTTGCGGACGTTCGACAGGTCCGGAGTCATCGTTTTTCATCAGAAATTTAATTTTTCGGACTATACCAAAAATGATTCAAAATATCAAATGGATCGTGCCTCATGTTGAATAACCACCTTTTAACCCTTCAGAGTGACCAAAATTGCCATTTTTACAGTTTTGCTTACTCAAAAGCTTCAATTTTGACCAATTTCAGGCACATAAATGACTTTAAACACACTTATTTTAGTTGAAAAAGTCATAATTCACATCCAACAGTCTTTTGGAGTCAAAAGATTAAATGTTAAACTTCTATCGATAAGGACCAGTTTGGGGACGTTCGACAGGTCCGGAGTCATCGTTTTTCATCAGAAAATTAATTTTTCGGACTATACCAAAAATGATTCAAAATGTCAAATGGATCGTGCCTCATGTTGAATAACCACTTTTTAACCCCTCAGAGTGACCAAAATTGCCATTTTTACAAAGTTTTGCTTACTCAAAAGCTTCAATTTTGACCAATTTCAGGCACATAAATGACTTTAAACACACTTATTTTAGTTGAAAAAGTCATAATTCACATCCAACAGTCGTTTGGAGTCAAAAGATTAAATGTTAAAATTTCATCGATATGGACCATTTTGGGGACGTTCGACATGTCCGGAGTCATCGTTTTTCATCAGAAATTTAAGTTTTTCGGACTACACCAAAAATGATTCAAAATGTCAAATGGATCGTGCCTCATGTTGAATACCCACTTTTTAACCCCTCACAATGACCAAAATTGCCATATTTATAGAGTTTTGCTTACTCAAAAGCTTCAATTTTGACCAATTTCAGGCACATAAATGACTTTAAACACACTTATTTTAGTTGAAAAAGTCACAATTCACATCAAACAGTTGTTTGGAGTCAAAAGATTAAATGTTAAAATTTCATCGATATTGACCATTTTGGGAACGTTCGACAGGTCCAGAGTCATCGTTTTTCATCAGAAAATTAATTTTTCGGACTGTACCAAAAAAGATTCAAAATGTCAAATGGATCGTGCCTCATGTTGAATAACCACTTTTTAACCCCTCAGAGTGATCAAAATTGGCATTTTTACAGAGTTTTGCTTACTCAAAAGCTACAATTTTGACCAATTTCAGGCACATAAATGACTTTAAACACACTTATTTTAGTTGAAAAAGTCATAATTCACATCCAACAGTCGTTTTGAGTCAAAAGATTAAATCTTAAAATTTCATCGATATGGACCATTTTCGGGACGTTCGACAGGTCCGGAGTCATCGTTTTTCATCAGAAAATTAATTTTTCGGACTGTCCCAAAAATAATTCAAAATGTCAAATGGATCGTGCCTCATTTTGAACAACCACTTTTTATCCCCTCAGAGTGACCAAAATTGCCATTTTTACAGAGTTTTGCTTACTCAAAAGCTTCAATTTTGACCAATTTCAGGCACATAAATGACTTTAAACACACTAATTTTAGTTGAAAAAGTCATAATACACATCCAACAGTCGTTTGGAGTCAAAAGATTAAATGTTAAAATTTCATCGATATGGACCATTTTGGGGACGTTCGACAGGTCCGGAGTCATCGTTTTTCATCAGAAAATAAATTTTTCGGACTATACCAAAAATGATTCAAAATGTCAAATGGATCGTGCCTCATGTTGAATAACCACTTTTTAACCCATCAGAGTGACCAAAATTGCCATTTTTACAAAATGCCAAAAATTGCCATTTTGTCAAAATCAGTCGTTTGGAGTCAAGAGATTAAATGTTAACATTTCTTCGAGATGGACCATTTCGGGGGCGTTCGACAGGTCTGGAGTCATCGTTTTTCATCAGAAAATTAATTTTTTGGACTGTACCAAAAATGATTCAAAATGTCAAATGGATCATGCCTCATGTTGAATAACCACTTTTTAACCCCGCAGAGTGACCAAAATTGCCATTTTTATAGAGTTTTGCTTACTAAAAAGCTTAATTTTTTACCAATTTCAGGCACATAAATGACTTTAAACACACTTATTTTAGTTGAAAAAGTCTTAATTCACATCCAACAGTCGTTTGGAGTCAAAAGATTAAATGTTAAAATTTCATCGATATGGACCATTTTGGGGACGTTTGACAGGTCCAGAGTCATCGTTTTTCATCAGAAAATTAATTTTTCGGACTGTACCAAAAATAATTCAAAATGTCAAATGGATCGTGCCTCATGTTGAATAACCACTTTTTAACCCCTCATAGTGACCAAAATTGCCATTTTTTACAGAGTTTTGCTTACTCAAAAGCTTCAATTTTGACCAATTTCAGGCACATAAATGTCTTTAAACACACTTATTTTAGTTGAAAAAGTCATAATTCACATCCAACAGTTGTTTGGAGTCAAAAGATTAAATGTTAAAATTTCATCGATATGGACCATTTTGGGGACGTTCGACAGGTCCGGAGTCATCGTTTTTCATCAGAAATTTAATTTTTCGGACTATACCAAAAAAGATTCATGTTGAATAACCACTTTTTAACCCTTCAGAGTGACCAAAATTGCCATTTTTACAGTTTTGCTTACTCAAAAGCTTCAATTTTGACCAATTTCAGGCACATAAATGAATTTAAACACACTTATTTTAGTTAAAAAATCTTAATTCACATCCAACAGTCGTTTGGAGTCAAAAGATTAAATGTTAACATTTCATCGATAAGGACCATTTTGGGGACGTTCGACAGGTCCGGTGTCATCATTTTTCATCAGAAAATTAATTTTTCAGACTGTACCAAAAATAATTCAAAATGTCAAATGGATCGTGCCTCATGTTGAATAACCACTTTTTATCCCCTCAGAGTGACCAAAAATTGCCATTTTTACAGAGTTTTGCTTACTAAAAAGCTTCATTTTTGACCAATTTCAGGCACATAAATGACTTTAAACACACTTATTTTAGTTGAAAAAGTCTTAATTTACATCCAACAGTCGTTTGGAGTCAAAAGATTAAATGTTAAAATTTCATCGATAAGGACCAGTTTGGGGACGTTCGACAGGTCCAGAGTCATCGTTTTTCATCAGAAATTTAATTTTTCGGACTATACCAAAAATGATTCAAAATATCAAATGGATCGTGCCTCATGTTGAATAACCACCTTTTAACCCTTCAGAGTGACCAAAATTGCCATTTTTACAGTTTTGCTTACTCAAAAGCTTCAATTTTGACCAATTTCAGGCACATAAATGACTTTAAACACACTTATTTTAGTTGAAAAAGTCATAATTCACATCCAACAGTCTTTTGGAGTCAAAAGATTAAATGTTAAACTTCTATCGATAAGGACCAGTTTGGGGACGTTCGACAGGTCCGGAGTCATCGTTTTTCATCAGAAAATTAAGTTTTAGGACTGTACCAAAAATGATTCAAAATGTCAAATGGATCGTGCCTCATGTTGAATAACCACTTTTTAACCCCTCAGAGTGACCAAAATTGGCATTTTTACAGAGTTTTGCTTACTCAAAAGCTACAATTTTGACCAATTTCAGGCACATAAATGACTTTAAACACACTTATTTTAGTTGAAAAAGTCATAATTCACATCCAACAGTCGTTTTGAGTCAAAAGATTAAATGTTAAAATTTCATCGATATGGACCATTTTGCGGACGTTCGACAGGTCCGGAGTCATCGTTTTTCATCAGAAATTTAATTTTTCGGACTATACCAAAAATGATTCAAAATATCAAATGGATCGTGCCTCATGTTGAATAACCACCTTTTAACCCTTCAGAGTGACCAAAATTGCCATTTTTACAGTTTTGCTTACTCAAAAGCTTCAATTTTGACCAATTTCAGGCACATAAATGACTTTAAACACACTTATTTTAGTTGAAAAAGTCATAATTCACATCCAACAGTCTTTTGGAGTCAAAAGATTAAATGTTAAACTTCTATCGATAAGGACCAGTTTGGGGACGTTCGACAGGTCCGGAGTCATCGTTTTTCATCAGAAAATTAATTTTTCGGACTATACCAAAAATGATTCAAAATGTCAAATGGATCGTGCCTCATGTTGAATAACCACTTTTTAACCCCTCAGAGTGACCAAAATTGCCATTTTTACAAAGTTTTGCTTACTCAAAAGCTTCAATTTTGACCAATTTCAGGCACATAAATGACTTTAAACACACTTATTTTAGTTGAAAAAGTCATAATTCACATCCAACAGTCGTTTGGAGTCAAAAGATTAAATGTTAAAATTTCATCGATATGGACCATTTTGGGGACGTTCGACATGTCCGGAGTCATCGTTTTTCATCAGAAATTTAAGTTTTTCGGACTACACCAAAAATGATTCAAAATGTCAAATGGATCGTGCCTCATGTTGAATACCCACTTTTTAACCCCTCACAATGACCAAAATTGCCATATTTATAGAGTTTTGCTTACTCAAAAGCTTCAATTTTGACCAATTTCAGGCACATAAATGACTTTAAACACACTTATTTTAGTTGAAAAAGTCACAATTCACATCAAACAGTTGTTTGGAGTCAAAAGATTAAATGTTAAAATTTCATCGATATTGACCATTTTGGGAACGTTCGACAGGTCCGGAGTCATCGTTTTTCATCTGAAAATAAAGTTTTAGGACTGTACCAAAAATGATTCAAAATGTCAAATGGATCGTGCCTCATGTTGAATAACCACTTTTTAACCCCTCAGAGTGACCAAAATTGGCATTTTTACAGAGTTTTGCTTACTCAAAAGCTACAATTTTGACCAATTTCAGGCACATAAATGACTTTAAACACACTTATTTTAGTTGAAAAAGTCATAATTCACATCCAACAGTCGTTTTGAGTCAAAAGATTAAATGTTAAAATTTCATCGATATGGACCATTTTGCGGACGTTCGACAGGTCCGGAGTCATAGTTTTTCATCAGAAATTTAATTTTTCGGACTATACCAAAAATGATTCAAATATCAAATGGATCGTGCCTCATGTTGAATAACCACCTTTTAACCCCTCAGAGTGACCAAAATTGGCATTTTTACAGAGTTTTGCTTACTCAAAAGCTACAATTTTGACCAATTTCAGGCACATAAATGACTTTAAACACACTTATTTTAGTTGAAAAAGTCATAATTCACATCCAACAGTCGTTTTGAGTCAAAAGATTAAATGTTAAAATTTCATCGATATGGACCATTTTGCGGACGTTCGACAGGTCCGGAGTCATCGTTTTTCATCAGAAATTTAATTTTTCGGACTATACCAAAAATGATTCAAAATATCAAATGGATCGTGCCTCATGTTGAATAACCACCTTTTAACCCTTCAGAGTGACCAAAATTGCCATTTTTACAGTTTTACTTACTCAAAAGCTTCAATTTTGACCAATTTCAGGCACATAAATGACTTTAAACACACTTATTTTAGTTGAAAAAGTCATAATTCACATCCAACAGTCTTTTGGAGTCAAAAGATTAAATGTTAAACTTCTATCGATAAGGACCAGTTTGGGGACGTTCGACAGGTCCGGAGTCATCGTTTTTCATCAGAAAATTAATTTTTCGGACTATACCAAAAATTATTCAAAATGTCAAATGGATCGTGCCTCATGTTGAATAACCACTTTTTAACCCCCCAGAGTGACCAAAATTGCCATTTTTACAAAGTTTTGCTTACTCAAAAGCTTCAATTTTGACCAATTTCAGGCACATAAATGACTTTAAACACACTTATTTTAGTTGAAAAAGTCATAATTCACATCCAACAGTCGTTTGGAGTCAAAAGATTAAATGTTAAAATTTTATCGATATGGACCATTTTGGGGACGTTCGACATGTCCGAAGTCATCGTTTTTCATCAGAAATTTAAGTTTTTCGGACTACACCAAAAATGATTCAAAATGTCAAATGGATCGTGCCTCATGTTGAATAACCACTTTTTAACCCCTCAGAATGACCAAAATTGCCATATTTATAGAGTTTTGCTTACTCAAAAGCTTCAATTTTGACCAATTTCAGGCACATAAATGACTTTAAACACACTTATTTTAGTTGAAAAAGTCATAATTCACATCCAACAGTTGTTTGGAGTCAAAAGATTAAATGTTAAAATTTCATCGATATGGACCATTTTGGGGACGTTCGACAGGTCCGGAGTCATCGTTTTTCATCAGAAATTTAATTTTTCGGACTATACCAAAAAAGATTCATGTTGAATAACCACTTTTTAACCCTTCAGAGTGACCAAAATTGCCATTTTTACAGTTTTGCTTACTCAAAAGCTTCAATTTTGACCAATTTCAGGCACATAAATGAATTTAAACACACTTATTTTAGTTAAAAAATCTTAATTCACATCCAACAGTCGTTTGGAGTCAAAAGATTAAATGTTAAAATGTCATCGATAAGGACCAGTTTGGGGACGTTCGACAGGTCCAGAGTCATCGTTTTTCATCAGAAATTTAATTTTTCGGACTATACCAAAAATGATTCAAAATATCAAATGGATCGTGCCTCATGTTGAATAACCACCTTTTAACCCTTCAGAGTGACCAAAATTGCCATTTTTACAGTTTTGCTTACTCAAAAGCTTCAATTTTGACCAATTTCAGGCACATAAATGACTTTAAACACACTTATTTTAGTTGAAAAAGTCATAATTCACATCCAACAGTCTTTTGGAGTCAAAAGATTAAATGTTAAACTTCTATCGATAAGGACCAGTTTGGGGACGTTCGACAGGTCCGGAGTCATCGTTTTTCATCAGAAAATTAATTTTTCGGACTATACCAAAAATGATTCAAAATGTCAAATGGATCGTGCCTCATGTTGAATAACCACTTTTTAACCCCTCAGAGTGACCAAAATTGCCATTTTTACAAAGTTTTGCTTACTCAAAAGCTTCAATTTTGACCAATTTCAGGCACATAAATGACTTTAAACACACTTATTTTAGTTGAAAAAGTCATAATTCACATCCAACAGTCGTTTGGAGTCAAAAGATTAAATGTTAAAATTTCATCGATATTGACCATTTTGGGAACGTTCGACAGGTCCGGAGTCATCGTTTTTCATCTGAAAATAAAGTTTTAGGACTGTACCAAAAATGATTCAAAATGTCAAATGGATCGTGCCTCATGTTGAATAACCACTTTTTAACCCCTCAGAGTGACCAAAATTGGCATTTTTACAGAGTTTTGCTTACTCAAAAGCTACAATTTTGACCAATTTCAGGCACATAAATGACTTTAAACACACTTATTTTAGTTGAAAAAGTCATAATTCACATCCAACAGTCGTTTTGAGTCAAAAGATTAAATGTTAAAATTTCATCGATATGGACCATTTTGCGGACGTTCGACAGGTCCGGAGTCATAGTTTTTCATCAGAAATTTAATTTTTCGGACTATACCAAAAATGATTCAAAATATCAAATGGATCGTGCCTCATGTTGAATAACCACCTTTTAACCCCTCAGAGTGACCAAAATTGGCATTTTTACAGAGTTTTGCTTACTCAAAAGCTACAATTTTGACCAATTTCAGGCACATAAATGACTTTAAACACACTTATTTTAGTTGAAAAAGTCATAATTCACATCCAACAGTTGTTTGGAGTCAAAAGATTAAATGTTAAAATTTCATCGATATGGACCATTTTGGGGACGTTCGACAGGTCCGGAGTCATCGTTTTTCATCAGAAATTTAATTTTTCGGACTATACCAAAAAAGATTCATGTTGAATAACCACTTTTTAACCCTTCAGAGTGACCAAAATTGCCATTTTTACAGTTTTGCTTACTCAAAAGCTTCAATTTTGACCAATTTCAGGCACATAAATGAATTTAAACACACTTATTTTAGTTAAAAAATCTTAATTCACATCCAACAGTCGTTTGGAGTCAAAAGATTAAATGTTAAAATGTCATCGATAAGGACCAGTTTGGGGACGTTCGACAGGTCCAGAGTCATCGTTTTTCATCAGAAATTTAATTTTTCGGACTATACCAAAAATGATTCAAAATATCAAATGGATCGTGCCTCATGTTGAATAACCACCTTTTAACCCTTCAGAGTGACCAAAATTGCCATTTTTACAGTTTTGCTTACTCAAAAGCTTCAATTTTGACCAATTTCAGGCACATAAATGACTTTAAACACACTTATTTTAGTTGAAAAAGTCATAATTCACATCCAACAGTCTTTTGGAGTCAAAAGATTAAATGTTAAACTTCTATCGATAAGGACCAGTTTGGGGACGTTCGACAGGTCCGGAGTCATCGTTTTTCATCAGAAAATTAATTTTTCGGACTATACCAAAAATGATTCAAAATGTCAAATGGATCGTGCCTCATGTTGAATAACCACTTTTTAACCCCTCAGAGTGACCAAAATTGCCATTTTTACAAAGTTTTGCTTACTCAAAAGCTTCAATTTTGACCAATTTCAGGCACATAAATGACTTTAAACACACTTATTTTAGTTGAAAAAGTCATAATTCACATCCAACAGTCGTTTGGAGTCAAAAGATTAAATGTTAAAATTTCATCGATATGGACCATTTTGGGGACGTTCGACATGTCCGGAGTCATCGTTTTTCATCAGAAATTTAAGTTTTTCGGACTACACCAAAAATGATTCAAAATGTCAAATGGATCGTGCCTCATGTTGAATACCCACTTTTTAACCCCTCACAATGACCAAAATTGCCCTATTTATAGAGTTTTGCTTACTCAAAAGCTTCAATTTTGACCAATTTCAGGCACATAAATGACTTTAAACACACTTATTTTAGTTGAAAAAGTCACAATTCACATCAAACAGTTGTTTGGAGTCAAAAGATTAAATGTTAAAATTTCATCGATATTGACCATTTTGGGAACGTTCGACAGGTCCGGAGTCATCGTTTTTCATCTGAAAATAAAGTTTTAGGACTGTACCAAAAATGATTCAAAATGTCAAATGGATCGTGCCTCATGTTGAATAACCACTTTTTAACCCCTCAGAGTGACCAAAATTGGCATTTTTACAGAGTTTTGCTTACTCAAAAGCTACAATTTTGACCAATTTCAGGCACATAAATGACTTTAAACACACTTATTTTAGTTGAAAAAGTCATAATTCACATCCAACAGTCGTTTTGAGTCAAAAGATTAAATGTTAAAATTTCATCGATATGGACCATTTTGCGGACGTTCGACAGGTCCGGAGTCATAGTTTTTCATCAGAAATTTAATTTTTCGGACTATACCAAAAATGATTCAAATATCAAATGGATCGTGCCTCATGTTGAATAACCACCTTTTAACCCCTCAGAGTGACCAAAATTGGCATTTTTACAGAGTTTTGCTTACTCAAAAGCTACAATTTTGACCAATTTCAGGCACATAAATGACTTTAAACACACTTATTTTAGTTGAAAAAGTCATAATTCACATCCAACAGTCGTTTTGAGTCAAAAGATTAAATGTTAAAATTTCATCGATATGGACCATTTTGCGGACGTTCGACAGGTCCGGAGTCATCGTTTTTCATCAGAAATTTAATTTTTCGGACTATACCAAAAATGATTCAAAATATCAAATGGATCGTGCCTCATGTTGAATAACCACCTTTTAACCCTTCAGAGTGACCAAAATTGCCATTTTTACAGTTTTGCTTACTCAAAAGCTTCAATTTTGACCAATTTCAGGCACATAAATGACTTTAAACACACTTATTTTAGTTGAAAAAGTCATAATTCACATCCAACAGTCTTTTGGAGTCAAAAGATTAAATGTTAAACTTCTATCGATAAGGACCAGTTTAGGGACGTTCGACAGGTCCGGAGTCATCGTTTTTCATCAGAAAATTAATTTTTCGGACTATACCAAAAATGATTCAAAATGTCAAATGGATCGTGCCTCATGTTGAATAACCACTTTTTAACCCCTCAGAGTGACCAAAATTGCCATTTTTACAAAGTTTTGCTTACTCAAAAGCTTCAATTTTGACCAATTTCAGGCACATAAATGACTTTAAACACACTTATTTTAGTTGAAAAAGTCATAATTCACATCCAACAGTCGTTTGGAGTCAAAAGATTAAATGTTAAAATTTTATCGATATGGACCATTTTGGGGACGTTCGACATGTCCGGAGTCATCGTTTTTCATCAGAAATTTAAGTTTTTCGGACTACACCAAAAATGATTCAAAATGTCAAATGGATCGTGCCTCATGTTGAATAACCACTTTTTAACCCCTCAGAATGACCAAAATTGCCATATTTATAGAGTTTTGCTTACTCAAAAGCTTCAATTTTGACCAATTTCAGGCACATAAATGACTTTAAAGACACTTATTTTAGTTGAAAAAGTCTTAATTCACATCCAACAGTCGTTTGGAGTCAAAAGATTAAATGTTAAAATTTCATCGATAAGGACCAGTTTGGGGACGTTCGACAGGTCCGGAGTCATCGTTTTTCATCAGAAAATTAATTTTTCGGACTGTACCAAAAATAATTCAAAATGTCAAATGGATCGTGCCTCATGTTGAATAACCACTTTTTAACCCCTCATAGTGACCAAAATTGCCATTTTTTACAGAGTTTTGCTTACTCAAAAGCTTCAATTTTGACCAATTTCAGGCACATAAATGTCTTTAAACACACTTATTTTAGTTGAAAAAGTCATAATTCACATCCAACAGTTGTTTGGAGTCAAAAGATTAAATGTTAAAATTTCATCGATATGGACCATTTTGGGGACGTTCGACAGGTCCGGAGTCATCGTTTTTCATCAGAAATTTAATTTTTCGGACTATACCAAAAAAGATTCATGTTGAATAACCACTTTTTAACCCTTCAGAGTGACCAAAATTGCCATTTTTACAGTTTTGCTTACTCAAAAGCTTCAATTTTGACCAATTTCAGGCACATAAATGAATTTAAACACACTTATTTTAGTTAAAAAATCTTAATTCACATCCAACAGTCGTTTGGAGTCAAAAGATTAAATGTTAAAATGTCATCGATAAGGACCAGTTTGGGGACGTTCGACAGGTCCAGAGTCATCGTTTTTCATCAGAAATTTAATTTTTCGGACTATACCAAAAATGATTCAAAATATCAAATGGATCGTGCCTCATGTTGAATAACCACCTTTTAACCCTTCAGAGTGACCAAAATTGCCATTTTTACAGTTTTGCTTACTCAAAAGCTTCAATTTTGACCAATTTCAGGCACATAAATGACTTTAAACACACTTATTTTAGTTGAAAAAGTCATAATTCACATCCAACAGTCTTTTGGAGTCAAAAGATTAAATGTTAAACTTCTATCGATAAGGACCAGTTTGGGGACGTTCGACAGGTCCGGAGTCATCGTTTTTCATCAGAAAATTAATTTTTCGGACTATACCAAAAATGATTCAAAATGTCAAATGGATCGTGCCTCATGTTGAATAACCACTTTTTAACCCCTCAGAGTGACCAAAATTGCCATTTTTACAAAGTTTTGCTTACTCAAAAGCTTCAATTTTGACCAATTTCAGGCACATAAATGACTTTAAACACACTTATTTTAGTTGAAAAAGTCATAATTCACATCCAACAGTCGTTTGGAGTCAAAAGATTAAATGTTAAAATTTCATCGATATGGACCATTTTGGGGACGTTCGACATGTCCGGAGTCATCGTTTTTCATCAGAAATTTAAGTTTTTCGGACTACACCAAAAATGATTCAAAATGTCAAATGGATCGTGCCTCATGTTGAATAACCACTTTTTAACCCCTCAGAATGACCAAAATTGCCATATTTATAGAGTTTTGCTTACTCAAAAGCTTCAATTTTGACCAATTTCAGGCACATAAATGACTTTAAAGACACTTATTTTAGTTGAAAAAGTCTTAATTCACATCCAACAGTCGTTTGGAGTCAAAAGATTAAATGTTAAAATTTCATCGATAAGGACCAGTTTGGGGACGTTCGACAGGTCCGGAGTCATCGTTTTTCATCAGAAAATTAATTTTTCGGACTGTACCAAAAATAATTCAAAATGTCAAATGGATCGTGCCTCATGTTGAATAACCACTTTTTAACCCCTCATAGTGACCAAAATTGCCATTTTTTACACAGTTTTGCTTACTCAAAAGCTTCAATTTTGACCAATTTCAGGCACATAAATGTCTTTAAACACACTTATTTTAGTTGAAAAAGTCATAATTCACATCCAACAGTTGTTTGGAGTCAAAAGATTAAATGTTAAAATTTCATCGATATGGACCATTTTGGGGACGTTCGACAGGTCCGGAGTCATCGTTTTTCATCAGAAATTTAATTTTTCGGACTATACCAAAAAAGATTCATGTTGAATAACCACTTTTTAACCCTTCAGAGTGACCAAAATTGCCATTTTTACAGTTTTGCTTACTCAAAAGCTTCAATTTTGACCAATTTCAGGCACATAAATGAATTTAAACACACTTATTTTAGTTAAAAAATCTTAATTCACATCCAACAGTCGTTTGGAGTCAAAAGATTAAATGTTAAAATGTCATCGATAAGGACCAGTTTGGGGACGTTCGACAGGTCCAGAGTCATCGTTTTTCATCAGAAATTTAATTTTTCGGACTATACCAAAAATGATTCAAAATATCAAATGGATCGTGCCTCATGTTGAATAACCACCTTTTAACCCTTCAGAGTGACCAAAATTGCCATTTTTACAGTTTTGCTTACTCAAAAGCTTCAATTTTGACCAATTTCAGGCACATAAATGACTTTAAACACACTTATTTTAGTTGAAAAAGTCATAATTCACATCCAACAGTCTTTTGGAGTCAAAAGATTAAATGTTAAACTTCTATCGATAAGGACCAGTTTGGGGACGTTCGACAGGTCCGGAGTCATCGTTTTTCATCAGAAAATTAATTTTTCGGACTATACCAAAAATGATTCAAAATGTCAAATGGATCGTGCCTCATGTTGAATAACCACTTTTTAACCCCTCAGAGTGACCAAAATTGCCATTTTTACAAAGTTTTGCTTACTCAAAAGCTTCAATTTTGACCAATTTCAGGCACATAAATGACTTTAAACACACTTATTTTAGTTGAAAAAGTCATAATTCACATCCAACAGTCGTTTGGAGTCAAAAGATTAAATGTTAAAATTTCATCGATATGGACCATTTTGGGGACGTTCGACATGTCCGGAGTCATCGTTTTTCATCAGAAATTTAAGTTTTTCGGACTACACCAAAAATGATTCAAAATGTCAAATGGATCGTGCCTCATGTTGAATACCCACTTTTTAACCCCTCACAATGACCAAAATTGCCCTATTTATAGAGTTTTGCTTACTCAAAAGCTTCAATTTTGACCAATTTCAGGCACATAAATGACTTTAAACACACTTATTTTAGTTGAAAAAGTCACAATTCACATCAAACAGTTGTTTGGAGTCAAAAGATTAAATGTTAAAATTTCATCGATATTGACCATTTTGGGAACGTTCGACAGGTCCGGAGTCATCGTTTTTCATCTGAAAATAAAGTTTTAGGACTGTACCAAAAATGATTCAAAATGTCAAATGGATCGTGCCTCATGTTGAATAACCACTTTTTAACCCCTCAGAGTGACCAAAATTGGCATTTTTACAGAGTTTTGCTTACTCAAAAGCTACAATTTTGACCAATTTCAGGCACATAAATGACTTTAAACACACTTATTTTAGTTGAAAAAGTCATAATTCACATCCAACAGTCGTTTTGAGTCAAAAGATTAAATGTTAAAATTTCATCGATATGGACCATTTTGCGGACGTTCGACAGGTCCGGAGTCATAGTTTTTCATCAGAAATTTAATTTTTCGGACTATACCAAAAATGATTCAAATATCAAATGGATCGTGCCTCATGTTGAATAACCACCTTTTAACCCCTCAGAGTGACCAAAATTGGCATTTTTACAGAGTTTTGCTTACTCAAAAGCTACAATTTTGACCAATTTCAGGCACATAAATGACTTTAAACACACTTATTTTAGTTGAAAAAGTCATAATTCACATCCAACAGTCGTTTTGAGTCAAAAGATTAAATGTTAAAATTTCATCGATATGGACCATTTTGCGGACGTTCGACAGGTCCGGAGTCATCGTTTTTCATCAGAAATTTAATTTTTCGGACTATACCAAAAATGATTCAAAATATCAAATGGATCGTGCCTCATGTTGAATAACCACCTTTTAACCCTTCAGAGTGACCAAAATTGCCATTTTTACAGTTTTGCTTACTCAAAAGCTTCAATTTTGACCAATTTCAGGCACATAAATGACTTTAAACACACTTATTTTAGTTGAAAAAGTCATAATTCACATCCAACAGTCTTTTGGAGTCAAAAGATTAAATGTTAAACTTCTATCGATAAGGACCAGTTTGGGGACGTTCGACAGGTCCGGAGTCATCGTTTTTCATCAGAAAATTAATTTTTCGGACTATACCAAAAATGATTCAAAATGTCAAATGGATCGTGCCTCATGTTGAATAACCACTTTTTAACCCCTCAGAGTGACCAAAATTGCCATTTTTACAAAGTTTTGCTTACTCAAAAGCTTCAATTTTGACCAATTTCAGGCACATAAATGACTTTAAACACACTTATTTTAGTTGAAAAAGTCATAATTCACATCCAACAGTCGTTTGGAGTCAAAAGATTAAATGTTAAAATTTCATCGATATGGACCATTTTGGGGACGTTCGACATGTCCGGAGTCATCGTTTTTCATCAGAAATTTAAGTTTTTCGGACTACACCAAAAATGATTCAAAATGTCAAATGGATCGTGCCTCATGTTGAATAACCACTTTTTAACCCCTCAGAATGACCAAAATTGCCATATTTATAGAGTTTTGCTTACTCAAAAGCTTCAATTTTGACCAATTTCAGGCACATAAATGACTTTAAAGACACTTATTTTAGTTGAAAAAGTCTTAATTCACATCCAACAGTCGTTTGGAGTCAAAAGATTAAATGTTAAAATTTCATCGATAAGGACCAGTTTGGGGACGTTCGACAGGTCCGGAGTCATCGTTTTTCATCAGAAAATTAATTTTTCGGACTGTACCAAAAATAATTCAAAATGTCAAATGGATCGTGCCTCATGTTGAATAACCACTTTTTAACCCCTCATAGTGACCAAAATTGCCATTTTTTACACAGTTTTGCTTACTCAAAAGCTTCAATTTTGACCAATTTCAGGCACATAAATGTCTTTAAACACACTTATTTTAGTTGAAAAAGTCATAATTCACATCCAACAGTTGTTTGGAGTCAAAAGATTAAATGTTAAAATTTCATCGATATGGACCATTTTGGGGACGTTCGACAGGTCCGGAGTCATCGTTTTTCATCAGAAATTTAATTTTTCGGACTATACCAAAAAAGATTCATGTTGAATAACCACTTTTTAACCCTTCAGAGTGACCAAAATTGCCATTTTTACAGTTTTGCTTACTCAAAAGCTTCAATTTTGACCAATTTCAGGCACATAAATGAATTTAAACACACTTATTTTAGTTAAAAAATCTTAATTCACATCCAACAGTCGTTTGGAGTCAAAAGATTAAATGTTAAAATGTCATCGATAAGGACCAGTTTGGGGACGTTCGACAGGTCCAGAGTCATCGTTTTTCATCAGAAATTTAATTTTTCGGACTATACCAAAAATGATTCAAAATATCAAATGGATCGTGCCTCATGTTGAATAACCACCTTTTAACCCTTCAGAGTGACCAAAATTGCCATTTTTACAGTTTTGCTTACTCAAAAGCTTCAATTTTGACCAATTTCAGGCACATAAATGACTTTAAACACACTTATTTTAGTTGAAAAAGTCATAATTCACATCCAACAGTCTTTTGGAGTCAAAAGATTAAATGTTAAACTTCTATCGATAAGGACCAGTTTGGGGACGTTCGACAGGTCCGGAGTCATCGTTTTTCATCAGAAAATTAATTTTTCGGACTATACCAAAAATGATTCAAAATGTCAAATGGATCGTGCCTCATGTTGAATAACCACTTTTTAACCCCTCAGAGTGACCAAAATTGCCATTTTTACAAAGTTTTGCTTACTCAAAAGCTTCAATTTTGACCAATTTCAGGCACATAAATGACTTTAAACACACTTATTTTAGTTGAAAAAGTCATAATTCACATCCAACAGTCGTTTGGAGTCAAAAGATTAAATGTTAAAATTTCATCGATATGGACCATTTTGGGGACGTTCGACATGTCCGGAGTCATCGTTTTTCATCAGAAATTTAAGTTTTTCGGACTACACCAAAAATGATTCAAAATGTCAAATGGATCGTGCCTCATGTTGAATACCCACTTTTTAACCCCTCACAATGACCAAAATTGCCCTATTTATAGAGTTTTGCTTACTCAAAAGCTTCAATTTTGACCAATTTCAGGCACATAAATGACTTTAAACACACTTATTTTAGTTGAAAAAGTCACAATTCACATCAAACAGTTGTTTGGAGTCAAAAGATTAAATGTTAAAATTTCATCGATATTGACCATTTTGGGAACGTTCGACAGGTCCGGAGTCATCGTTTTTCATCTGAAAATAAAGTTTTAGGACTGTACCAAAAATGATTCAAAATGTCAAATGGATCGTGCCTCATGTTGAATAACCACTTTTTAACCCCTCAGAGTGACCAAAATTGGCATTTTTACAGAGTTTTGCTTACTCAAAAGCTACAATTTTGACCAATTTCAGGCACATAAATGACTTTAAACACACTTATTTTAGTTGAAAAAGTCATAATTCACATCCAACAGTCGTTTTGAGTCAAAAGATTAAATGTTAAAATTTCATCGATATGGACCATTTTGCGGACGTTCGACAGGTCCGGAGTCATAGTTTTTCATCAGAAATTTAATTTTTCGGACTATACCAAAAATGATTCAAATATCAAATGGATCGTGCCTCATGTTGAATAACCACCTTTTAACCCCTCAGAGTGACCAAAATTGGCATTTTTACAGAGTTTTGCTTACTCAAAAGCTACAATTTTGACCAATTTCAGGCACATAAATGACTTTAAACACACTTATTTTAGTTGAAAAAGTCATAATTCACATCCAACAGTCGTTTTGAGTCAAAAGATTAAATGTTAAAATTTCATCGATATGGACCATTTTGCGGACGTTCGACAGGTCCGGAGTCATCGTTTTTCATCAGAAATTTAATTTTTCGGACTATACCAAAAATGATTCAAAATATCAAATGGATCGTGCCTCATGTTGAATAACCACCTTTTAACCCTTCAGAGTGACCAAAATTGCCATTTTTACAGTTTTGCTTACTCAAAAGCTTCAATTTTGACCAATTTCAGGCACATAAATGACTTTAAACACACTTATTTTAGTTGAAAAAGTCATAATTCACATCCAACAGTCTTTTGGAGTCAAAAGATTAAATGTTAAACTTCTATCGATAAGGACCAGTTTGGGGACGTTCGACAGGTCCGGAGTCATCGTTTTTCATCAGAAAATTAATTTTTCGGACTATACCAAAAATGATTCAAAATGTCAAATGGATCGTGCCTCATGTTGAATAACCACTTTTTAACCCCTCAGAGTGACCAAAATTGCCATTTTTACAAAGTTTTGCTTACTCAAAAGCTTCAATTTTGACCAATTTCAGGCACATAAATGACTTTAAACACACTTATTTTAGTTGAAAAAGTCATAATTCACATCCAACAGTCGTTTGGAGTCAAAAGATTAAATGTTAAAATTTTATCGATATGGACCATTTTGGGGACGTTCGACATGTCCGGAGTCATCGTTTTTCATCAGAAATTTAAGTTTTTCGGACTACACCAAAAATGATTCAAAATGTCAAATGGATCGTGCCTCATGTTGAATAACCACTTTTTAACCCCTCAGAATGACCAAAATTGCCATATTTATAGAGTTTTGCTTACTCAAAAGCTTCAATTTTGACCAATTTCAGGCACATAAATGACTTTAAAGACACTTATTTTAGTTGAAAAAGTCTTAATTCACATCCAACAGTCGTTTGGAGTCAAAAGATTAAATGTTAAAATTTCATCGATAAGGACCAGTTTGGGGACGTTCGACAGGTCCGGAGTCATCGTTTTTCATCAGAAAATTAATTTTTCGGACTGTACCAAAAATAATTCAAAATGTCAAATGGATCGTGCCTCATGTTGAATAACCACTTTTTAACCCCTCATAGTGACCAAAATTGCCATTTTTTACAGAGTTTTGCTTACTCAAAAGCTTCAATTTTGACCAATTTCAGGCACATAAATGTCTTTAAACACACTTATTTTAGTTGAAAAAGTCATAATTCACATCCAACAGTTGTTTGGAGTCAAAAGATTAAATGTTAAAATTTCATCGATATGGACCATTTTGGGGACGTTCGACAGGTCCGGAGTCATCGTTTTTCATCAGAAATTTAATTTTTCGGACTATACCAAAAAAGATTCATGTTGAATAACCACTTTTTAACCCTTCAGAGTGACCAAAATTGCCATTTTTACAGTTTTGCTTACTCAAAAGCTTCAATTTTGACCAATTTCAGGCACATAAATGAATTTAAACACACTTATTTTAGTTAAAAAATCTTAATTCACATCCAACAGTCGTTTGGAGTCAAAAGATTAAATGTTAAAATGTCATCGATAAGGACCAGTTTGGGGACGTTCGACAGGTCCAGAGTCATCGTTTTTCATCAGAAATTTAATTTTTCGGACTATACCAAAAATGATTCAAAATATCAAATGGATCGTGCCTCATGTTGAATAACCACCTTTTAACCCTTCAGAGTGACCAAAATTGCCATTTTTACAGTTTTGCTTACTCAAAAGCTTCAATTTTGACCAATTTCAGGCACATAAATGACTTTAAACACACTTATTTTAGTTGAAAAAGTCATAATTCACATCCAACAGTCTTTTGGAGTCAAAAGATTAAATGTTAAACTTCTATCGATAAGGACCAGTTTGGGGACGTTCGACAGGTCCGGAGTCATCGTTTTTCATCAGAAAATTAATTTTTCGGACTATACCAAAAATGATTCAAAATGTCAAATGGATCGTGCCTCATGTTGAATAACCACTTTTTAACCCCTCAGAGTGACCAAAATTGCCATTTTTACAAAGTTTTGCTTACTCAAAAGCTTCAATTTTGACCAATTTCAGGCACATAAATGACTTTAAACACACTTATTTTAGTTGAAAAAGTCATAATTCACATCCAACAGTCGTTTGGAGTCAAAAGATTAAATGTTAAAATTTCATCGATATGGACCATTTTGGGGACGTTCGACATGTCCGGAGTCATCGTTTTTCATCAGAAATTTAAGTTTTTCGGACTACACCAAAAATGATTCAAAATGTCAAATGGATCGTGCCTCATGTTGAATAACCACTTTTTAACCCCTCAGAATGACCAAAATTGCCATATTTATAGAGTTTTGCTTACTCAAAAGCTTCAATTTTGACCAATTTCAGGCACATAAATGACTTTAAAGACACTTATTTTAGTTGAAAAAGTCTTAATTCACATCCAACAGTCGTTTGGAGTCAAAAGATTAAATGTTAAAATTTCATCGATAAGGACCAGTTTGGGGACGTTCGACAGGTCCGGAGTCATCGTTTTTCATCAGAAAATTAATTTTTCGGACTGTACCAAAAATAATTCAAAATGTCAAATGGATCGTGCCTCATGTTGAATAACCACTTTTTAACCCCTCATAGTGACCAAAATTGCCATTTTTTACAGAGTTTTGCTTACTCAAAAGCTTCAATTTTGACCAATTTCAGGCACATAAATGTCTTTAAACACACTTATTTTAGTTGAAAAAGTCATAATTCACATCCAACAGTTGTTTGGAGTCAAAAGATTAAATGTTAAAATTTCATCGATATGGACCATTTTGGGGACGTTCGACAGGTCCGGAGTCATCGTTTTTCATCAGAAATTTAATTTTTCGGACTATACCAAAAAAGATTCATGTTGAATAACCACTTTTTAACCCTTCAGAGTGACCAAAATTGCCATTTTTACAGTTTTGCTTACTCAAAAGCTTCAATTTTGACCAATTTCAGGCACATAAATGAATTTAAACACACTTATTTTAGTTAAAAAATCTTAATTCACATCCAACAGTCGTTTGGAGTCAAAAGATTAAATGTTAAAATGTCATCGATAAGGACCAGTTTGGGGACGTTCGACAGGTCCAGAGTCATCGTTTTTCATCAGAAATTTAATTTTTCGGACTATACCAAAAATGATTCAAAATATCAAATGGATCGTGCCTCATGTTGAATAACCACCTTTTAACCCTTCAGAGTGACCAAAATTGCCATTTTTACAGTTTTGCTTACTCAAAAGCTTCAATTTTGACCAATTTCAGGCACATAAATGACTTTAAACACACTTATTTTAGTTGAAAAAGTCATAATTCACATCCAACAGTCTTTTGGAGTCAAAAGATTAAATGTTAAACTTCTATCGATAAGGACCAGTTTGGGGACGTTCGACAGGTCCGGAGTCATCGTTTTTCATCAGAAAATTAATTTTTCGGACTATACCAAAAATGATTCAAAATGTCAAATGGATCGTGCCTCATGTTGAATAACCACTTTTTAACCCCTCAGAGTGACCAAAATTGCCATTTTTACAAAGTTTTGCTTACTCAAAAGCTTCAATTTTGACCAATTTCAGGCACATAAATGACTTTAAACACACTTATTTTAGTTGAAAAAGTCATAATTCACATCCAACAGTCGTTTGGAGTCAAAAGATTAAATGTTAAAATTTCATCGATATGGACCATTTTGGGGACGTTCGACATGTCCGGAGTCATCGTTTTTCATCAGAAATTTAAGTTTTTCGGACTACACCAAAAATGATTCAAAATGTCAAATGGATCGTGCCTCATGTTGAATACCCACTTTTTAACCCCTCACAATGACCAAAATTGCCATATTTATAGAGTTTTGCTTACTCAAAAGCTTCAATTTTGACCAATTTCAGGCACATAAATGACTTTAAACACACTTATTTTAGTTGAAAAAGTCACAATTCACATCAAACAGTTGTTTGGAGTCAAAAGATTAAATGTTAAAATTTCATCGATATTGACCATTTTGGGAACGTTCGACAGGTCCGGAGTCATCGTTTTTCATCTGAAAATAAAGTTTTAGGACTGTACCAAAAATGATTCAAAATGTCAAATGGATCGTGCCTCATGTTGAATAACCACTTTTTAACCCCTCAGAGTGACCAAAATTGGCATTTTTACAGAGTTTTGCTTACTCAAAAGCTACAATTTTGACCAATTTCAGGCACATAAATGACTTTAAACACACTTATTTTAGTTGAAAAAGTCATAATTCACATCCAACAGTCGTTTTGAGTCAAAAGATTAAATGTTAAAATTTCATCGATATGGACCATTTTGCGGACGTTCGACAGGTCCGGAGTCATAGTTTTTCATCAGAAATTTAATTTTTCGGACTATACCAAAAATGATTCAAAATATCAAATGGATCGTGCCTCATGTTGAATAACCACCTTTTAACCCCTCAGAGTGACCAAAATTGGCATTTTTACAGAGTTTTGCTTACTCAAAAGCTACAATTTTGACCAATTTCAGGCACATAAATGACTTTAAACACACTTATTTTAGTTGAAAAAGTCATAATTCACATCCAACAGTCGTTTTGAGTCAAAAGATTAAATGTTAAAATTTCATCGATATGGACCATTTTGCGGACGTTCGACAGGTCCGGAGTCATCGTTTTTCATCAGAAATTTAATTTTTCGGACTATACCAAAAATGATTCAAAATATCAAATGGATCGTGCCTCATGTTGAATAACCACCTTTTAACCCTTCAGAGTGACCAAAATTGCCATTTTTACAGTTTTGCTTACTCAAAAGCTTCAATTTTGACCAATTTCAGGCACATAAATGACTTTAAACACACTTATTTTAGTTGAAAAAGTCATAATTCACATCCAACAGTCTTTTGGAGTCAAAAGATTAAATGTTAAACTTCTATCGATAAGGACCAGTTTGGGACGTTCGACAGGTCTGGAGTCATCGTTTTTCATCAGAAAATTAATTTTTCGGACTATACCAAAAATGATTCAAAATGTCAAATGGATCGTGCCTCATGTTGAATAACCACTTTTTAACCCCTCAGAGTGACCAAAATTGCCATTTTTACAAAGTTTTGCTTACTCAAAAGCTTCAATTTTGACCAATTTCAGGCACATAAATGACTTTAAACACACTTATTTTAGTTGAAAAAGTCATAATTCACATCCAACAGTCGTTTGGAGTCAAAAGATTAAATGTTAAAATTTTATCGATATGGACCATTTTGGGGACGTTCGACATGTCCGGAGTCATCGTTTTTCATCAGAAATTTAAGTTTTTCGGACTACACCAAAAATGATTCAAAATGTCAAATGGATCGTGCCTCATGTTGAATAACCACTTTTTAACCCTTCAGAATGACCAAAATTGCCATATTTATAGAGTTTTGCTTACTCAAAAGCTTCAATTTTGACCAATTTCAGGCACATAAATGACTTTAAAGACACTTATTTTAGTTGAAAAAGTCTTAATTCACATCCAACAGTCGTTTGGAGTCAAAAGATTAAATGTTAAAATTTCATCGATAAGGACCAGTTTGGGGACGTTCGACAGGTCCGGAGTCATCGTTTTTCATCAGAAAATTAATTTTTCGGACTGTACCAAAAATAATTCAAAATGTCAAATGGATCGTGCCTCATGTTGAATAACCACTTTTTAACCCCTCATAGTGACCAAAATTGCCATTTTTTACAGAGTTTTGCTTACTCAAAAGCTTCAATTTTGACCAATTTCAGGCACATAAATGTCTTTAAACACACTTATTTTAGTTGAAAAAGTCATAATTCACATCCAACAGTTGTTTGGAGTCAAAAGATTAAATGTTAAAATTTCATCGATATGGACCATTTTGGGGACGTTCGACAGGTCCGGAGTCATCGTTTTTCATCAGAAATTTAATTTTTCGGACTATACCAAAAAAGATTCATGTTGAATAACCACTTTTTAACCCTTCAGAGTGACCAAAATTGCCATTTTTACAGTTTTGCTTACTCAAAAGCTTCAATTTTGACCAATTTCAGGCACATAAATGAATTTAAACACACTTATTTTAGTTAAAAAATCTTAATTCACATCCAACAGTCGTTTGGAGTCAAAAGATTAAATGTTAAAATGTCATCGATAAGGACCAGTTTGGGGACGTTCGACAGGTCCAGAGTCATCGTTTTTCATCAGAAATTTAATTTTTCGGACTATACCAAAAATGATTCAAAATATCAAATGGATCGTGCCTCATGTTGAATAACCACCTTTTAACCCTTCAGAGTGACCAAAATTGCCATTTTTACAGTTTTGCTTACTCAAAAGCTTCAATTTTGACCAATTTCAGGCACATAAATGACTTTAAACACACTTATTTTAGTTGAAAAAGTCATAATTCACATCCAACAGTCTTTTGGAGTCAAAAGATTAAATGTTTAAACTTCTATCGATAAGGACCAGTTTGGGGACGTTCGACAGGTCCGGAGTCATCGTTTTTCATCAGAAAATTAATTTTTCGGACTATACCAAAAATGATTCAAATGTCAAATGGATCGTGCCTCATGTTGAATAACCACTTTTTAACCCCTCAGAGTGACCAAAATTGCCATTTTTACAAAGTTTTGCTTACTCAAAAGCTTCAATTTTGACCAATTTCAGGCACATAAATGACTTTAAACACACTTATTTTAGTTGAAAAAGTCATAATTCACATCCAACAGTCGTTTGGAGTCAAAAGATTAAATGTTAAAATTTCATCGATATGGACCATTTTGGGGACGTTCGACATGTCCGGAGTCATCGTTTTTCATCAGAAATTTAAGTTTTTCGGACTACACCAAAAATGATTCAAAATGTCAAATGGATCGTGCCTCATGTTGAATACCCACTTTTTAACCCCTCACAATGACCAAAATTGCCATATTTATAGAGTTTTGCTTACTCAAAAGCTTCAATTTTGACCAATTTCAGGCACATAAATGACTTTAAAACACACTTATTTCAGTTGAAAAAGTCACAATTCACATCAAACAGTTGTTTGGAGTCAAAAGATTAAATGTTAAAATTTCATCGATATTGACCATTTTGGGAACGTTCGACAGGTCCGGAGTCATCGTTTTTCATCTGAAAATAAAGTTTTAGGACTGTACCAAAAATGATTCAAAATGTCAAATGGATCGTGCCTCATGTTGAATAACCACTTTTTAACCCCTCAGAGTGACCAAAATTGGCATTTTTACAGAGTTTTGCTTACTCAAAAGCTACAATTTTGACCAATTTCAGGCACATAAATGACTTTAAAACACACTTATTTTAGTTGAAAAAGTCATAATTCACATCCAACAGTCGTTTTGAGTCAAAAGATTAAATGTTAAAATTTCATCGATATGGACCATTTTGCGGACGTTCGACAGGTCCGGAGTCATAGTTTTTCATCAGAAATTTAATTTTTCGGACTATACCAAAAATGATTCAAAATATCAAATGGATCGTGCCTCATGTTGAATAACCACCTTTTAACCCCTCAGAGTGACCAAAATTGGCATTTTTACAGAGTTTTGCTTACTCAAAAGCTACAATTTTGACCAATTTCAGGCACATAAATGACTTTAAACACACTTATTTTAGTTGAAAAAGTCATAATTCACATCCAACAGTTGTTTGGAGTCAAAAGATTAAATGTTAAAATTTCATCGATATGGACCATTTTGGGGACGTTCGACAGGTCCGGAGTCATCGTTTTTCATCAGAAATTTAATTTTTCGGACTATACCAAAAAAGATTCATGTTGAATAACCACTTTTTAACCCTTCAGAGTGACCAAAATTGCCATTTTTACAGTTTTGCTTACTCAAAAGCTTCAATTTTGACCAATTTCAGGCACATAAATGAATTTAAACACACTTATTTTAGTTAAAAAATCTTAATTCACATCCAACAGTCGTTTGGAGTCAAAAGATTAAATGTTAAAATGTCATCGATAAGGACCAGTTTGGGGACGTTCGACAGGTCCAGAGTCATCGTTTTTCATGAGAAATTTAATTTTTCGGACTATACCAAAAATGATTCAAAATATCAAATGGATCGTGCCTCATGTTGAATAACCTCCTTTTAACCCTTCAGAGTGACCAAAATTGCCATTTTTACAGTTTTGCTTACTCAAAAGCTTCAATTTTGACCAATTTCAGGCACATAAATGACTTTAAACACACTTATTTTAGTTGAAAAAGTCATAATTCACATCCAACAGTCTTTTGGAGTCAAAAGATTAAATGTTAAACTTCTATCGATAAGGACCAGTTTGGGGACGTTCGACAGGTCCGGAGTCATCGTTTTTCATCAGAAAATTAATTTTTCGGACTATACCAAAAATGATTCAAAATGTCAAATGGATCGTGCCTCATGTTGAATAACCACTTTTTAACCCCTCAGAGTGACCAAAATTGCCATTTTTACAAAGTTTTGCTTACTCAAAAGCTTCAATTTTGACCAATTTCAGGCACATAAATGACTTTAAAGACACTTATTTTAGTTGAAAAAGTCTTAATTCACATCCAACAGTCGTTTGGAGTCAAAAGATTAAATGTTAACATTTTATCGATAAGGACCAGTTTGGGGACGTTCGACTGGTCCGGAGTCATCGTTTTTCATCAGAAAATTAATTTTTCGTACTGTACCAAAAATGATTCAAAATGTCAAATGGATCGTGCCTCATGTTGAATAACCACTTTTTAACCCCATCAGAGTGACCAAAATTGTCATTTTTACAGAGTTTTGCTTACTCAAAAGCTTCAATTTTGACCAATTTCAGGCACATAAATGACGTTAAACACACTTATTTTAGTTGAAAAAGTCTTATTTCACATCCAACAGTCGTTTGGAGTCAAAAGATTAAATGTTAAAATTTCATCCATATTGATCATTTTGGGAACGTTCGACAGGTCCGGAGTCATCGTTTTTCATCAGAAAATTAAGTTTTAGGACTGTACCAAAAATGATTCAAAATGTCAAATGGATCGTGCATCATGTTGAATAACCACTTTTTAACCCCTCAGAGTGACCAAAATTGGCATTTTTACAGAGTTTTGCTTACTCAAAAGCTACAATTTTGACCAATTTCAGGCACATAAATGACTTTAAACACACTTATTTTAGTTGAAAAAGTCATAATTCACATCCAACAGTCGTTTTGAGTCAAAAGATTAAATGTTAAAATTTCATCGATATGGACCATTTTGCGGACGTTCGACAGGTCCGGAGTCATCGTTTTTCATCAGAAATTTAATTTTTCGGACTATACCAAAAATGATTCAAAATATCAAATGGATCGTGCCTCATGTTGAATAACCACCTTTTAACCCCTCAGAGTGACCAAAATTGGCATTTTTACAGAGTTTTGCTTACTCAAAAGCTACAATTTTGACCAATTTCAGGCACATAAATGACTTTAAACACACTTATTTTAGTTGAAAAAGTCATAATTCACATCCAACAGTCGTTTTGAGTCAAAAGATTAAATGTTAAAATTTCATCGATATGGACCATTTTGCGGACGTTCGACAGGTCCGGAGTCATCGTTTTTCATCAGAAATTTAATTTTTCGGACTATACCAAAAATGATTCAAAATATCAAATGGATCGTGCCTCATGTTGAATAACCACCTTTTAACCCTTCAGAGTGACCAAAATTGCCATTTTTACAGTTTTGCTTACTCAAAAGCTTCAATTTTGACCAATTTCAGGCACATAAATGACTTTAAACACACTTATTTTAGTTGAAAAAGTCATAATTCACATCCAACAGTCTTTTGGAGTCAAAAGATTAAATGTTAAACTTCTATCGATAAGGACCAGTTTGGGGACGTTCGACAGGTCCGGAGTCATCGTTTTTCATCAGAAAATTTATTTTTCGGACTATACCAAAAATGATTCAAAATGTCAAATGGATCGTGCCTCATGTTGAATAACCACTTTTTAACCCCTCAGAGTGACCAAAATTGCCATTTTTACAAAGTTTTGCTTACTCAAAAGCTTCAATTTTGACCAATTTCAGGCACATAAATGACGTTAAACACACTTATTTTAGTTGAAAAAGTCTTATTTCACATCCAACAGTCGTTTGGAGTCAAAAGATTAAATGTTAAAATTTTATCGATATGGACCATTTTGGGGACGTTCGACATGTCCGGAGTCATCGTTTTTCATCAGAAATTTAAGTTTTTCGGACTACACCAAAAATGATTCAAAATGTCAAATGGATCGTGCCTCATGTTGAATAACCACTTTTTAACCCCTCAGAATGACCAAAATTGCCATATTTATAGAGTTTTGCTTACTCAAAAGCTTCAATTTTGACCAATTTCAGGCACATAAATGACTTTAAAGACACTTATTTTAGTTGAAAAAGTCTTAATTCACATCCAACAGTCGTTTGGAGTCAAAAGATTAAATGTTAAAATTTCATCGATAAGGACCAGTTTGGGGACGTTCGACAGGTCCGGAGTCATCGTTTTTCATCAGAAAATTAATTTTTCGTACTGTACCAAAAATGATTCAAAATGTCAAATGGATCGTGCCTCATGTTGAATAACCACTTTTTAACCCCATCAGAGTGACCAAAATTGTCATTTTTACAGAGTTTTGCTTACTCAAAAGCTTCAATTTTGACCAATTTTAGGCACATAAATGACGTTAAACACACTTATTTTAGTTGAAAAAGTCTTATTTCACATCCAACAGTCGTTTGGAGTCAAAAGATTAAATGTTAAAATTTCATCCATATTGACCATTTTGGGAACGTTCGACAGGTCCGGAGTCATCGTTTTTCATCAGAAAATTAATTTTTCGGACTGTACCAAAAAAGATTCAAAATGTCAAATGGATCGTGCCTCATGTTGAATAACCACTTTTTAACCCCTCAGAGTGACCAAAATTGGCATTTTTACAGAGTTTTGCTTACTCAAAAGCTACAATTTTGACCAATTTCAGGCACATAAATGACTTTAAACACACTTATTTTAGTTGAAAAAGTCATAATTCACATCCAACAGTCGTTTTGAGTCAAAAGATTAAATCTTAAAATTTCATCGATATGGACCATTTTCGGGACGTTCGACAGGTCCGGAGTCATCGTTTTTCATCAGAAAATTTATTTTTCGGACTGTCCCAAAAATAATTCAAAATGTCAAATGGATCGTGCCTCATTTTGAACAACCACTTTTTATCCCCTCAGAGTGACCAAAATTGCCATTTTTACAGAGTTTTGCTTACTCAAAAGCTTCAATTTTGACCAATTTCAGGCACATAAATGACTTTAAACACACTAATTTTAGTTGAAAAAGTCATAATACACATCCAACAGTCGTTTGGAGTCAAAAGATTAAATGTTAAAATTTCATCGATATGGACCATTTTGGGGACGTTCGACAGGTCCGGAGTCATCGTTTTTCATCAGAAAATAAATTTTTCGGACTATACCAAAAATGATTCAAAATGTCAAATGGATCGTGCCTCATGTTGAATAACCACTTTTTAACCCATCAGAGTGACCAAAATTGCCATTTTTACAAAATGCCAAAATTGCCATTTTGTCAAAATCAGTCGTTTGGAGTCAAGAGATTAAATGTTAACATTTCTTCGAGATGGACCATTTCGGGGGCGTTCGACAGGTCTGGAGTCATCGTTTTTCATCAGAAAATTAATTTTTTGGACTGTACCAAAAATGATTCAAAATGTCAAATGGATCATGCCTCATGTTGAATAACCACTTTTTAACCCCGCAGAGTGACCAAAATTGCCATTTTTATAGAGTTTTGCTTACTAAAAAGCTTAATTTTTTACCAATTTCAGGCACATAAATGACTTTAAACACACTTATTTTAGTTGAAAAAGTCTTAATTCACATCCAACAGTCGTTTGGAGTCAAAAGATTAAATGTTAAAATTTCATCGATATGGACCATTTTGGGGACGTTTGACAGGTCCAGAGTCATCGTTTTTCATCAGAAAATTAATTTTTCGGACTGTACCAAAAATAATTCAAAATGTCAAATGGATCGTGCCTCATGTTGAATAACCACTTTTTAACCCCTCATAGTGACCAAAATTGCCATTTTTTACAGAGTTTTGCTTACTCAAAAGCTTCAATTTTGACCAATTTCAGGCACATAAATGTCTTTAAACACACTTATTTTAGTTAAAAAAGTCATAATTCACATCCAACAGTTGTTTGGAGTCAAAAGATTAAATGTTAAAATTTCATCGATATGGACCATTTTGGGGACGTTCGACAGGTCCGGAGTCATCGTTTTTCATCAGAAATTTAATTTTTCGGACTATACCAAAAAAGATTCATGTTGAATAACCACTTTTTAACCCTTCAGAGTGACCAAAATTGCCATTTTTACAGTTTTGCTTACTCAAAAGCTTCAATTTTGACCAATTTCAGGCACATAAATGAATTTAAACACACTTATTTTAGTTAAAAAATCTTAATTCACATCCAACAGTCGTTTGGAGTCAAAAGATTAAATGTTAACATTTCATCGATAAGGACCATTTTGGGGACGTTCGACAGGTCCGGTGTCATCATTTTTCATCAGAAAATTAATTTTTCAGACTGTACCAAAAATAATTCAAAATGTCAAATGGATCGTGCCTCATGTTGAATAACCACTTTTTATCCCCTCAGAGTGACCAAAAATTGCCATTTTTACAGAGTTTTGCTTACTAAAAAGCTTCATTTTTGACCAATTTCAGGCACATAAATGACTTTAAACACACTTATTTTAGTTGAAAAAGTCTTAATTTACATCCAACAGTCGTTTGGAGTCAAAAGATTAAATGTTAAAATTTCATCGATAAGGACCAGTTTGGGGACGTTCGACAGGTCCAGAGTCATCGTTTTTCATCAGAAATTTAATTTTTCGGACTATACCAAAAATGATTCAAAATATCAAATGGATCGTGCCTCATGTTGAATAACCACCTTTTAACCCTTCAGAGTGACCAAAATTGCCATTTTTACAGTTTTGCTTACTCAAAAGCTTCAATTTTGACCAATTTCAGGCACATAAATGACTTTAAACACACTTATTTTAGTTGAAAAAGTCATAATTCACATCCAACAGTCTTTTGGAGTCAAAAGATTAAATGTTAAACTTCTATCGATAAGGACCAGTTTGGGGACGTTCGACAGGTCCGGAGTCATCGTTTTTCATCAGAAAATTAATTTTTCGGACTATACCAAAAATGATTCAAAATGTCAAATGGATCGTGCCTCATGTTGAATAACCACTTTTTAACCCCTCAGAGTGACCAAAATTGCCATTTTTACAAAGTTTTGCTTACTCAAAAGCTTCAATTTTGACCAATTTCAGGCACATAAATGACTTTAAAGACACTTATTTTAGTTGAAAAAGTCTTAATGCACATCCAACAGTCGTTTGGAGTCAAAAGATTAAATGTTAAAATTTCATCGATAAGGACCAGTTTGGGGACGTTCGACAGGTCCGGAGTCATCGTTTTTCATCAGAAAATTAATTTTTCGTACTGTACCAAAAATGATTCAAAATGTCAAATGGATCGTGCCTCATGTTGAATAACCACTTTTTAACCCCATCAGAGTGACCAAAATTGTCATTTTTACAGAGTTTTGCTTACTCAAAAGCTTCAATTTTGACCAATTTCAGGCACATAAATGACGTTAAACACACTTATTTTAGTTGAAAAAGTCTTATTTCACATCCAACAGTCGTTTGGAGTCAAAAGATTAAATGTTAAAATTTCATCCATATTGACCATTTTGGGAACGTTCGACAGGTCCGGAGTCATCGTTTTTCATCAGAAAATTAAGTTTTAGGACTGTACCAAAAATGATTCAAAATGTCAAATGGATCGTGCCTCATGTTGAATAACCACTTTTTAACCCCTCAGAGTGACCAAAATTGGCATTTTTACAGAGTTTTGCTTACTCAAAAGCTACAATTTTGACCAATTTCAGGCACATAAATGACTTTAAACACACTTATTTTAGTTGAAAAAGTCATAATTCACATCCAACAGTCGTTTTGAGTCAAAAGATTAAATGTTAAAATTTCATCGATATGGACCATTTTGCGGACGTTCGACAGGTCCGGAGTCATCGTTTTTCATCAGAAATTTAATTTTTCGGACTATACCAAAAATGATTCAAAATATCAAATGGATCGTGCCTCATGTTGAATAACCACCTTTTAACCCCTCAGAGTGACCAAAATTGCCATTTTTACAAAGTTTTGCTTACTCAAAAGCTTCAATTTTGACCAATTTCAGGCACATAAATGACTATAAACACACTTATTTTAGTTGAAAAAGTCATAATTCACATCCAACAGTCGTTTGGAGTCAAAAGATTAAATGTTAAAATTTCATCGATATGGACCATTTTGGGGACGTTCGACATGTCCGGAGTCATCGTTTTTCATCAGAAATTTAAGTTTTTCAGACTACACCAAAAATGATTCAAAATGTCAAATGGATCGTGCCTCATGTTGAATAACCACTTTTTAACCCCTCACAATGACCAAAATTGCCATATTTATAGAGTTTTGCTTACTCAAAAGCTTCAATTTTGACCAATTTCAGGGACATAAATGACTTTAAACACACTTATTTTAGTTGAAAAAGTCACAATTCACATCAAACAGTTGTTTGGAGTCAAAAGATTAAATGTTAAAATTTCATCGATATTGACCATTTTGGGAACGTTCGACAGGTCCGGAGTCATCGTTTTTCATCTGAAAATAAAGTTTTAGGACTGTACCAAAAATGATTCAAAATGTCAAATGGATCGTGCCTCATGTTGAATAACCACTTTTTAACCCCTCAGAGTGACCAAAATTGGCATTTTTACAGAGTTTTGCTTACTCAAAAGCTACAATTTTGACCAATTTCAGGCACATAAATGACTTTAAACACACTTATTTTATTTGAAAAAGTCATAATTCACATCCAACAGTCGTTTTGAGTCGAAAGATTAAATGTTAAAATTTCATCGATATGGACCATTTTGCGGACGTTCGACAGGTCCGGAGTCATCGTTTTTCATCAGAAATTTAATTTTTCGGACTATACCAAAAATGATTCAAAATATCAAATGGATCGTGCCTCATGTTGAATAACCACCTTTTAACCCCTCAGAGTGACCAAAATTGGCATTTTTACAGAGTTTTGCTTACTCAAAAGCTACAATTTTGACCAATTTCAGGCACATAAATGACTTTAAACACACTTATTTTAGTTGAAAAAGTCATAATTCACATCCAACAGTCGTTTTGAGTCAAAAGATTAAATCTTAAAATTTCATCGATATGGACCATTTTGCGGACGTTCGACAGGTCCGGAGTCATCGTTTTTCATCAGAAAATTAATTTTTCGGACTGTCCCAAAAATAATTCAAAATGTCAAATGGATCGTGCCTCATTTTGAACAACCACTTTTTATCCCCTCAGAGTGACCAAAATTGCCATTTTTACAGAGTTTTGCTTACTCAAAAGCTTCAATTTTGACCAATTTCAGGCACATAAATGACTTTAAACACACTAATTTTAGTTGAAAAAGTCATAATACACATCCAACAGTCGTTTGGAGTCAAAAGATTAAATATTAAAATGTCATCGATATGGACCATTTTGGGGACGTTCGACAGGTCCGGAGTCATCGTTTTTCATCAGAAAATAAATTTTTCGGACTATACCAAAAATGATTCAAAATGTCAAATGGATCGTGCCTCATGTTGAATAACCACTTTTTAACCCATCAGAGTGACCAAAATTGCCATTTTTACAAAATGCCAAAATTGCCATTTTGTCAAAATCAGTCATTTGGAGTCAAGAGATTAAATGTTAACATTTCTTCGAGATGGACCATTTCGGGGGCGTTCGACAGGTCTGGAGTCATCGTTTTTCATCAGAAAATTAATTTTTTGGACTGTACCAAAAATGATTCAAAATGTCAAATGGATCATGCCTCATGTTGAATAACCACTTTTTAACCCCGCAGAGTGACCAAAATTGCCATTTTTATAGAGTTTTGCTTACTAAAAAGCTTAATTTTTTACCAATTTCAGGCACATAAATGACTTTAAACACACTTATTTTAGTTGAAAAAGTCTTAATTCACATCCAACAGTCGTTTGGAGTCAAAAGATTAAATGTTAAAATGTCATCGATATGGACCATTTTGGGGACATTTGACAGGTCCAGAGTCATCGTTTTTCATCAGAAAATTAATTTTTCGGACTGTACCAAAAATAATTCAAAATGTCAAATGGATCGTGCCTCATGTTGAATAACCACTTTTTAACCCCTCATAGTGACCAAAATTGCCATTTTTTACAGAGTTTTGCTTACTCAAAAGCTTCAATTTTGACCAATTTCAGGCACATAAATGTCTTTAAACACACTTATTTTAGTTGAAAAAGTCATAATTCACATCCAACAGTTGTTTGGAGTCAAAAGATTAAATGTTAAAATTTCATCGATATGGACCATTTTGGGGACGTTCGACAGGTCCGGTGTCATCATTTTTCATCAGAAAATTAATTTTTCAGACTGTACCAAAAATAATTCAAAATGTCAAATGGATCGTGCCTCATGTTGAATAACCACTTTTTATCCCCTCAGAGTGACCAAAAATTGCCATTTTTACAGAGTTTTGCTTACTAAAAAGCTTCATTTTTGACCAATTTCAGGCACATAAATGACTTTAAACACACTTATTTTAGTTGAAAAAGTCTTAATTCACATCCAACAGTCGTTTGGAGTCAAAAGATTAAATGTTAAAATTTCATCGATAAGGACCAGTTTGGGGACGTTCGACAGGTCCAGAGTCATCGTTTTTCATCAGAAATTAAATTTTTCGGACTATACCAAAAATGATTCAAAATATCAAATGGATCGTGCCTCATGTTGAATAACCACCTTTTAACCCTTCAGAGTGACCAAAATTGCCATTTTTACAGTTTTGCTTACTCAAAAGCTTCAATTTTGACCAATTTCAGGCACATAAATGACTTTAAACACACTTATTTTAGTTGAAAAAGTCATAATTCACATCCAACAGTCTTTTGGAGTCAAAAGATTAAATGTTAAACTTCTATCGATAAGGACCAGTTTGGGGACGTTCGACAGGTCCGGAGTCATCGTTTTTCATCAGAAAATTAATTTTTCGGACTATACCGAAAATGATTCAAAATGTCAAATGGATAGTGCCTCATGTTGAATAACCACTTTTTAACCCCTCAGAGTGACCAAAATTGCCATTTTTACAAAGTTTTGCTTACTCAAAAGCTTCAATTTTGACCAATTTCAGGCACATAAATGACTTTAAACACACTTATTTTAGTTGAAAAAGTCATAATTCACATCCAACAGTCTTTTGGAGTCAAAAGATTAAATGTTAAACTTCAATCGATAAGGACCAGTTTGGGGACGTTCAACAGGTCCGGAGTCATCGTTTTTCATCAGAAAATTAATTTTTCGGACTATACCAAAAATGATTCAAAATGTCAAATGGATCGTGCCTCATGTTGAATAACCACTTTTTAACCCCATCAGAGTGACCAAAATTGTCATTTTTACAGAGTTTTGCTTACTCAAAAGCTTCAATTTTGACCAATTTCAGGCACATAAATGACGTTAAACACACTTATTTTAGTTGAAAAAGTCTTATTTCACATCCAACAGTGGTTTGGAGTCAAAAGATTAAATGTTAAAATTTCATCCATATTGACCATTTTGGGAACGTTCGACAGGTCCGGAGTCATCGTTTTTCATCAGAAAATTAAGTTTTAGGACTGTACCAAAAATGATTCAAAATGTCAAATGGATCGTGCCTCATGTTGAATAACCACTTTTTAACCCCTCAGAGTGACCAAAATTGGCATTTTTACAGAGTTTTGCTTACTCAAAAGCTACAATTTTGACCAATTTCAGGCACATAAATGACTTTAAACACACTTATTTTAGTTGAAAAAGTCATAATTCACATCCAACAGTCGTTTTGAGTCAAAAGATTAAATGTTAAAATTTCATCGATATGGACCATTTTGCGGACGTTCGACAGGTCCGGAGTCATCGTTTTTCATCAGAAATTTAATTTTTCGGACTGTACCAAAAATGATTCAAAATGTCAAATGGATCGTGCCTCATGTTGAATAACTACTTTTTAACCCCATCAGAGTGACCAAAATTGTCATTTTTACAGAGTTTTGCTTACTCAAAAGCTTCAATTTTGACCAATTTCAGGCACATAAATGACGTTAAACACACTTATTTTAGTTGAAAAAGTCTTATTTCACATCCAACAGTCGTTTGGAGTCAAAAGATTAAATGTTAAAATTTCATCCATATTGACCATTTTGGGAACGTTCGACAGGTCCGGAGTCATCGTTTTTCATCAGAAAATTAATTTTTCGGACTGTACCAAAAAAGATTCAAAATGTCAAATGGATCGTGCCTCATGTTGAATAACCACTTTTTAACCCCTCAGAGTGACCAAAATTGGCATTTTTACAGAGTTTTGCTTACTCAAAAGCTACAATTTTGACCAATTTCAGGCACATAAATGACTTTAAACACACTTATTTTAGTTGAAAAAGTCATAATTCACATCCAACAGTCGTTTTGAGTCAAAAGATTAAATCTTAAAATTTCATCGATATGGACCATTTTCGGGACGTTCGACAGGTCCGGAGTCATCGTTTTTCATCAGAAAATTAATTTTTCGGACTGTCCCAAAAATAATTCAAAATGTCAAATGGATCGTGCCTCATTTTGAACAACCACTTTTTATCCCCTCAGAGTGACCAAAATTGCCATTTTTACAGAGTTTTGCTTACTCAAAAGCTTCAATTTTGACCAATTTCAGGCACATAAATGACTTTAAACACACTAATTTTAGTTGAAAAAGTCATAATACACATCCAACAGTCGTTTGGAGTCAAAAGATTAAATGTTAAAATTTCATCTATATGGACCATTTTGGGGACGTTCGACAGGTCCGGAGTCATCGTTTTTCATCAGAAAATAAATTTTTCGGACTATACCAAAAATGATTCAAAATGTCAAATGGATCGTGCCTCATGTTGAATAACCACTTTTTAACCCATCAGAGTGACCAAAATTGCCATTTTTACAAAATGCCAAAATTGCCATTTTGTCAAAATCAGTCGTTTGGAGTCAAGAGATTAAATGTTAACATTTCTTCGAGATGGACCATTTCGGGGGCGTTCGACAGGTCTGGAGTCATCGTTTTTCATCAGAAAATTAATTTTTTGGACTGTACCAAAAATGATTCAAAATGTCAAATGGATCATGCCTCATGTTGAATAACCACTTTTTAACCCCGCAGAGTGACCAAAATTGCCATTTTTATAGAGTTTTGCTTACTAAAAAGCTTAATTTTTTACCAATTTCAGGCACATAAATGACTTTAAACACACTTATTTTAGTTGAAAAAGTCTTAATTCACATCCAACAGTCGTTTGGAGTCAAAAGATTAAATGTTAAAATTTCATCGATATGGACCATTTTGGGGACGTTTGACAGGTCCAGAGTCATCGTTTTTCATCAGAAAATTAATTTTTCGGACTGTACCAAAAATAATTCAAAATGTCAAATGGATCGTGCCTCATGTTGAATAACCACTTTTTAACCCCTCATAGTGACCAAAATTGCCATTTTTTACAGAGTTTTGCTTACTCAAAAGCTTCAATTTTGACCAATTTCAGGCACATAAATGTCTTTAAACACACTTATTTTAGTTAAAAAAGTCATAATTCACATCCAACAGTTGTTTGGAGTCAAAAGATTAAATGTTAAAATTTCATCGATATGGACCATTTTGGGGACGTTCGACAGGTCCGGAGTCATCGTTTTTCATCAGAAATTTAATTTTTCGGACTATACCAAAAAAGATTCATGTTGAATAACCACTTTTTAACCCTTCAGAGTGACCAAAATTGCCATTTTTACAGTTTTGCTTACTCAAAAGCTTCAATTTTGACCAATTTCAGGCACATAAATGAATTTAAACACACTTATTTTAGTTAAAAATTTTTAATTCACATCCAACAGTCGTTTGGAGTCAAAAGATTAAATGTTAACATTTCATCGATAAGGACCATTTTGGGGACGTTCGACAGGTCCGGTGTCATCATTTTTCATCAGAAAATTAATTTTTCAGACTGTACCAAAAATAATTCAAAATGTCAAATGGATCGTGCCTCATGTTGAATAACCACTTTTTATCCCCTCAGAGTGACCAAAAATTGCCATTTTTACAGAGTTTTGCTTACTAAAAAGCTTCATTTTTGACCAATTTCAGGCACATAAATGACTTTAAACACACTTATTTTAGTTGAAAAAGTCTTAATTTACATCCAACAGTCGTTTGGAGTCAAAAGATTAAATGTTAAAATTTCATCGATAAGGACCAGTTTGGGGACGTTCGACAGGTCCAGAGTCATCGTTTTTCATCAGAAATTTAATTTTTCGGACTATACCAAAAATGATTCAAAATATCAAATGGATCGTGCCTCATGTTGAATAACCACCTTTTAACCCTTCAGAGTGACCAAAATTGCCATTTTTACAGTTTTGCTTACTCAAAAGCTTCAATTTTGACCAATTTCAGGCACATAAATGACTTTAAACACACTTATTTTAGTTGAAAAAGTCATAATTCACATCCAACAGTCTTTTGGAGTCAAAAGATTAAATGTTAAACTTCTATCGATAAGGACCAGTTTGGGGACGTTCGACAGGTCCGGAGTCATCGTTTTTCATCAGAAAATTAATTTTTCGGACTATACCAAAAATGATTCAAAATGTCAAATGGATCGTGCCTCATGTTGAATAACCACTTTTTAACCCCTCAGAGTGACCAAAATTGCCATTTTTACAAAGTTTTGCTTACTCAAAAGCTTCAATTTTGACCAATTTCAGGCACATAAATGACTTTAAAGACACTTATTTTAGTTGAAAAAGTCTTAATGCACATCCAACAGTCGTTTGGAGTCAAAAGATTAAATGTTAAAATTTCATCGATAAGGACCAGTTTGGGGACGTTCGACAGGTCCGGAGTCATCGTTTTTCATCAGAAAATTAATTTTTCGTACTGTACCAAAAATGATTCAAAATGTCAAATGGATCGTGCCTCATGTTGAATAACCACTTTTTAACCCCTCAGAGTGACCAAAATTGGCATTTTTACAGAGTTTTGCTTACTCAAAAGCTACAATTTTGACCAATTTCAGGCACATAAATGACTTTAAACACACTTATTTTAGTTGAAAAAGTCATAATTCACATCCAACAGTCGTTTTGAGTCAAAAGATTAAATGTTAAAATTTCATCGATATGGACCATTTTGCGGACGTTCGACAGGTCCGGAGTCATCGTTTTTCATCAGAAATTTAATTTTTCGGACTATACCAAAAATGATTCAAAATATCAAATGGATCGTGCCTCATGTTGAATAACCACCTTTTAACCCTTCAGAGTGACCAAAATTGCCATTTTTACAGTTTTGCTTACTCAAAAGCTTCAATTTTGACCAATTTCAGGCACATAAATGACTTTAAACACACTTATTTTAGTTGAAAAAGTCATAATTCACATCCAACAGTCTTTTGGAGTCAAAAGATTAAATGTTAAACTTCTATCGATAAGGACCAGTTTGGGGACGTTCGACAGGTCCGGAGTCATCGTTTTTCATCAGAAAATTAATTTTTCGGACTATACCAAAAATGATTCAAAATGTCAAATGGATCGTGCCTCATGTTGAATAACCACTTTTTAACCCCTCAGAGTGACCAAAATTGCCATTTTTACAAAGTTTTGCTTACTCAAAAGCTTCAATTTTGACCAATTTCAGGCACATAAATGACTATAAACACACTTATTTTAGTTGAAAAAGTCATAATTCACATCCAACAGTCGTTTGGAGTCAAAAGATTAAATGTTAAAATTTCATCGATATGGACCATTTTGGGGACGTTCGACATGTCCGGAGTCATCGTTTTTCATCAGAAATTTAAGTTTTTCAGACTACACCAAAAATGATTCAAAATGTCAAATGGATCGTGCCTCATGTTGAATAACCACTTTTTAACCCCTCAGAATGACCAAAATTGCCATATTTATAGAGTTTTGCTTACTCAAAAGCTTCAATTTTGACCAATTTCAGGCACATAAATGACTTTAAACACACTTATTTTAGCTGAAAAAGTCACAATTCACATCAAACAGTTGTTTGGAGTCAAAAGATTAAATGTTAAAATTTCATCGATATTGACCATT
Organism: Lissotriton vulgaris; assembly: GCF_964263255.1. Classification (NCBI taxonomy): domain Eukaryota; kingdom Metazoa; phylum Chordata; class Amphibia; order Caudata; family Salamandridae; genus Lissotriton; species Lissotriton vulgaris. The sequence goes on along the minus strand of NW_028251798.1, from coordinate 121,373 downwards.
TTGGGAACGTTCGACAGGTCCGGAGTCATCATTTTTCATCTGAAAATAAAGTTTTAGGACTGTACCAAAAATGATTCAAAATGTCAAATGGATCGTGCCTCATGTTGAATAACCACTTTTTAACCCCTCAGAGTGACCAAAATTGGCATTTTTACAGAGTTTTGCTTACTCAAAAGCTACAATTTTGACCAATTTCAGGCACATAAATGACTTTAAACACACTTATTTTAGTTGAAAAAGTCATAATTCACATCCAACAGTCGTTTTGAGTCAAAAGATTAAATGTTAAAATTTCATCGATATGGACCATTTTGCGGACGTTCGACAGGTCCGGAGTCATCGTTTTTCATCAGAAATTTAATTTTTCGGACTATACCAAAAATGATTCAAAATATCAAATGGATCGTGCCTCATGTTGAATAACCACCTTTTAACCCCTCAGAGTGACCAAAATTGGCATTTTTACAGAGTTTTGCTTACTCAAAAGCTACAATTTTGACCAATTTCAGGCACATAAATGACTTTAAACACACTTATTTTAGTTGAAAAAGTCATAATTCACATCCAACAGTCGTTTTGAGTCAAAAGATTAAATCTTAAAATTTCATCGATATGGACCATTTTGGGGACGTTCGACAGTCATCGTTTTTCATCAGAAAATTAATTTTTCGGACTGTCCCAAAAATAATTCAAAATGTCAAATGGATCGTGCCTCATGTTGAATAACCACTTTTTAACCCATCAGAGTGACCAAAATTGCCATTTTTACAAAATGCCAAAATTGCCATTTTGTCAAAATCAGTCGTTTGGAGTCAAGAGATTAAATGTTAACATTTCTTCGAGATGGACCATTTCGGGGGCGTTCGACAGGTCTGGAGTCATCGTTTTTCATCAGAAAATTAATTTTTTGGACTGTACCAAAAATGATTCAAAATGTCAAATGGATCATGCCTCATGTTGAATAACCACTTTTTAACCCCGCAGAGTGACCAAAATTGCCATTTTTATAGAGTTTTGCTTACTAAAAAGCTTAATTTTTTACCAATTTCAGGCACATAAATGACTTTAAACACACTTATTTTAGTTGAAAAAGTCTTAATTCACATCCAACAGTCGTTTGGAGTCAAAAGATTAAATGTTAAAATTTCATCGATATGGACCATTTTGGGGACGTTTGACAGGTCCAGAGTCATCGTTTATCATCAGAAAATTAATTTTTCGGACTGTACCAAAAATAATTCAAAATGTCAAATGGATCGTGCCTCATGTTGAATAACCACTTTTTAACCCCTCATAGTGACCAAAATTGCCATTTTTTACAGAGTTTTGCTTACTCAAAAGCTTCAATTTTGACCAATTTCAGGCACATAAATGTCTTTAAACACACTTATTTTAGTTGAAAAAGTCATAATTCACATCCAACAGTTGTTTGGAGTCAAAAGATTAAATGTTAAAATTTCATCGATATGGACCATTTTGGGGACGTTCGACAGGTCCGGAGTCATCGTTTTTCATCAGAAATTTAATTTTTCGGACTATACCAAAAAAGATTCATGTTGAATAACCACTTTTTAACCCTTCAGAGTGACCAAAATTGCCATTTTTACAGTTTTGCTTACTCAAAAGCTTCAATTTTGACCAATTTCAGGCACATAAATGAATTTAAACACACTTATTTTAGTTAAAAAATCTTAATTCACATCCAACAGTCGTTTGGAGTCAAAAGATTAAATGTTAACATTTCATCGATAAGGCCCATTTTGGGGACGTTCGACAGGTCCGGTGTCATCATTTTTCATCAGAAAATTAATTTTTCAGACTGTACCAAAAATAATTCAAAATGTCAAATGGATCGTGCCTCATGTTGAATAACCACTTTTTATCCCCTCAGAGTGACCAAAAATTGCCATTTTTACAGAGTTTTGCTTACTAAAAAGCTTCATTTTTGACCAATTTCAGGCACATAAATGACTTTAAACACACTTATTTTAGTTGAAAAAGTCTTAATTCACATCCAACAGTCGTTTGGAGTCAAAAGATTAAATGTTAAAATTTCATCGATAAGGACCAGTTTGGGGACGTTCGACAGGTCCAGAGTCATCGTTTTTCATCAGAAATTAAATTTTTCGGACTATACCAAAAATGATTCAAAATATCAAATGGATCGTGCCTCATGTTGAATAACCACCTTTTAACCCTTCAGAGTGACCAAAATTGCCATTTTTACAGTTTTGCTTACTCAAAAGCTTCAATTTTGACCAATTTCAGGCACATAAATGACTTTAAACACACTTATTTTAGTTGAAAAAGTCATAATTCACATCCAACAGTCTTTTGGAGTCAAAAGATTAAATGTTAAACTTCTATCGATAAGGACCAGTTTGGGGACGTTCGACAGGTCCGGAGTCATCGTTTTTCATCAGAAAATTAATTTTTTGGACTATACCAAAAATGATTCAAAATGTCAAATGGATCGTGCCTCATGTTGAATAACCACTTTTTAACCCCATCAGAGTGACCAAAATTGTCATTTTTACAGAGTTTTGCTTACTCAAAAGCTTCAATTTTGACCAATTTCAGGCACATAAATGACGTTAAACACACTTATTTTAGTTGAAAAAGTCTTATTTCACATCCAACAGTCGTTTGGAGTCAAAAGATTAAATGTTAAAATTTCATCCATATTGACCATTTTGGGAACGTTCGACAGGTCCGGAGTCATCGTTTTTCATCAGAAAATTAAGTTTTAGGACTGTACCAAAAATGATTCAAAATGTCAAATGGATCGTGCCTCATGTTGAATAACCACTTTTTAACCCCTCAGAGTGACCAAAATTGGCATTTTTACAGAGTTTTGCTTACTCAAAAGCTACAATTTTGACCAATTTCAGGCACATAAATGACTTTAAACACACTTATTTTAGTTGAAAAAGTCATAATTCACATCCAACAGTCGTTTTGAGTCAAAAGATTAAATGTTAAAATTTCATCGATATGGACCATTTTGCGGACGTTCGACAGGTCCGGAGTCATAGTTTTTCATCAGAAATTTAATTTTTCGGACTATACCAAAAATGATTCAAAATATCAAATGGATCGTGCCTCATGTTGAATAACCACCTTTTAACCCCTCAGAGTGACCAAAATTGGCATTTTTACAGAGTTTTGCTTACTCAAAAGCTACAATTTTGACCAATTTCAGGCACATAAATGACTTTAAACACACTTATTTTAGTTGAAAAAGTCATAATTCACATCCAACAGTCGTTTTGAGTCAAAAGATTAAATGTTAAAATTTCATCGATATGGACCATTTTGCGGACGTTCGACAGGTCCGGAGTCATCGTTTTTCATCAGAAATTTAATTTTTCGGACTATACCAAAAATGATTCAAAATATCAAATGGATCGTGCCTCATGTTGAATAACCACCTTTTAACCCTTCAGAGTGACCAAAATTGCCATTTTTACAGTTTTGCTTACTCAAAAGCTTCAATTTTGACCAATTTCAGGCACATAAATGACTTTAAACACACTTATTTTAGTTGAAAAAGTCATAATTCACATCCAACAGTCTTTTGGAGTCAAAAGATTAAATGTTAAACTTCTATCGATAAGGACCAGTTTGGGGACGTTCGACAGGTCCGGAGTCATCGTTTTTCATCAGAAAATTAATTTTTCGGAGTATACCAAAAATGATTCAAAATGTCAAATGGATCGTGCCTCATGTTGAATAACCACTTTTTAACCCCTCAGAGTGACCAAAATTGCCATTTTTACAAAGTTTTGCTTACTCAAAAGCTTCAATTTTGACCAATTTCAGGCACATAAATGACTTTAAACACACTTATTTTAGTTGAAAAAGTCATAATTCACATCCAACAGTCGTTTGGAGTCAAAAGATTAAATGTTAAAATTTTATCGATATGGACCATTTTGGGGACGTTCGACATGTCCGGAGTCATCGTTTTTCATCAGAAATTTAAGTTTTTCGGACTACACCAAAAATGATTCAAAATGTCAAATGGATCGTGCCTCATGTTGAATAACCACTTTTTAACCCCTCAGAATGACCAAAATTGCCATATTTATAGAGTTTTGCTTACTCAAAAGCTTCAATTTTGACCAATTTCAGGCACATAAATGACTTTAAAGACACTTATTTTAGTTGAAAAAGTCTTAATTCACATCCAACAGTCGTTTGGAGTCAAAAGATTAAATGTTAAAATTTCATCGATAAGGACCAGTTTGGGGACGTTCGACAGGTCCGGAGTCATCGTTTTTCATCAGAAAATAAATTTTTCGGACTGTACCAAAAATAATTCAAAATGTCAAATGGATCGTGCCTCATGTTGAATAACCACTTTTTAACCCCTCATAGTGACCAAAATTGCCATTTTTTACAGAGTTTTGCTTACTCAAAAGCTTCAATTTTGACCAATTTCAGGCACATAAATGTCTTTAAACACACTTATTTTAGTTGAAAAAGTCATAATTCACATCCAACAGTTGTTTGGAGTCAAAAGATTAAATGTTAAAATTTCATCGATATGGACCATTTTGGGGACGTTCGACAGGTCCGGAGTCATCGTTTTTCATCAGAAATTTAATTTTTCGGACTATACCAAAAAAGATTCATGTTGAATAACCACTTTTTAACCCTTCAGAGTGACCAAAATTGCCATTTTTACAGTTTTGCTTACTCAAAAGCTTCAATTTTGACCAATTTCAGGCACATAAATGAATTTAAACACACTTATTTTAGTTAAAAAATCTTAATTCACATCCAACAGTCGTTTGGAGTCAAAAGATTAAATGTTAAAATTTCATCGATAAGGACCAGTTTGGGGACGTTCGACAGGTCCAGAGTCATCGTTTTTCATCAGAAATTTAATTTTTCGGACTATACCAAAAATGATTCAAAATATCAAATGGATCGTGCCTCATGTTGAATAACCACCTTTTAACCCTTCAGAGTGACCAAAATTGCCATTTTTACAGTTTTGCTTACTCAAAAGCTTCAATTTTGACCAATTTCAGGCACATAAATGACTTTAAACACACTTATTTTAGTTGAAAAAGTCATAATTCACATCCAACAGTCTTTTGGAGTCAAAAGATTAAATGTTAAACTTCTATCGATAAGGACCAGTTTGGGGACGTTCAACAGGTCCGGAGTCATCGTTTTTGATCAGAAAATTAATTTTTCGGACTATACCAAAAATGATTCAAAATGTCAAATGGATCGTGCCTCATGTTGAATAACCACTTTTTAACCCCTCAGAGTGACCAAAATTGCCATTTTTACAAAGTTTTGCTTACTCAAAAGCTTCAATTTTGACCAATTTCAGGCACATAAATGACTTTAAAGACACTTATTTTAGTTGAAAAAGTCTTAATTCACATCCAACAGTCGTTTGGAGTCAAAAGATTAAATGTTAACATTTTATCGATAAGGACCAGTTTGGGGACGTTCGACTGGTCCGGAGTCATCGTTTTTCATCAGAAAATTAATTTTTCGTACTGTACCAAAAATGATTCAAAATGTCAAATGGATCGTGCCTCATGTTGAATAACCACTTTTTAACCCCATCAGAGTGACCAAAATTGTCATTTTTACAGAGTTTTGCTTACTCAAAAGCTTCAATTTTGACCAATTTCAGGCACATAAATGACGTTAAACACACTTATTTTAGTTGAAAAAGTCTTATTTCACATCCAACAGTCGTTTGGAGTCAAAAGATTAAATGTTAAAATTTCATCCATATTGATCATTTTGGGAACGTTCGACAGGTCCGGAGTCATCGTTTTTCATCAGAAAATTAAGTTTTAGGACTGTACCAAAAATGATTCAAAATGTCAAATGGATCGTGCCTCATGTTGAATAACCACTTTTTAACCCCTCAGAGTGACCAAAATTGGCATTTTTACAGAGTTTTGCTTACTCAAAAGCTACAATTTTGACCAATTTCAGGCACATAAATGACTTTAAACACACTTATTTTAGTTGAAAAAGTCATAATTCACATCCAACAGTCGTTTTGAGTCAAAAGATTAAATGTTAAAATTGCATCGATATGGACCATTTTGCGGACGTTCGACAGGTCCGGAGTCATCGTTTTTCATCAGAAATTTAATTTTTCGGACTATACCAAAAATGATTCAAAATATCAAATGGATCGTGCCTCATGTTGAATAACCACCTTTTAACCCTTCAGAGTGACCAAAATTGCCATTTTTACAGTTTTGCTTACTCAAAAGCTTCAATTTTGACCAATTTCAGGCACATAAATGACTTTAAACACACTTATTTTAGTTGAAAAAGTCATAATTCACATCCAACAGTCTTTTGGAGTCAAAAGATTAAATGTTAAACTTCTATCGATAAGGACCAGTTTGGGGACGTTCGACAGGTCCGGAGTCATCGTTTTTCATCAGAAAATTAATTTTTCGGACTATACCAAAAATGATTCAAAATGTCAAATGGATCGTGCCTCATGTTGAATAACCACTTTTTAACCCCTCAGAGTGACCAAAATTGCCATTTTTACAAAGTTTTGCTTACTCAAAAGCTTCAATTTTGACCAATTTCAGGCACATAAATGACTTTAAACACACTTATTTTAGTTGAAAAAGTCATAATTCACATCCAACAGTCGTTTGGAGTCAAAAGATTAAATGTTAAAATTTCATCGATATGGACCATTTTGGGGACGTTCGACATGTCCGGAGTCATCGTTTTTCATCAGAAATTTAAGTTTTTCGGACTACACCAAAAATGATTCAAAATGTCAAATGGATCGTGCCTCATGTTGAATACCCACTTTTTAACCCCTCACAATGACCAAAATTGCCATATTTATAGAGTTTTGCTTACTCAAAAGCTTCAATTTTGACCAATTTCAGGCACATAAATGACTTTAAACACACTTATTTTAGTTGAAAAAGTCACAATTCACATCAAACAGTTGTTTGGAGTCAAAAGATTAAATGTTAAAATTTCATCGATATTGACCATTTTGGGAACGTTCGACAGGTCCGGAGTCATCGTTTTTCATCTGAAAATAAAGTTTTAGGACTGTACCAAAAATGATTCAAAAGGTCAAATGGATCGTGCCTCATGTTGAATAACCACTTTTTAACCCCTCAGAGTGACCAAAATTGGCATTTTTACAGAGTTTTGCTTACTCAAAAGCTACAATTTTGACCAATTTCAGGCACATAAATGACTTTAAACACACTTATTTTAGTTGAAAAAGTCATAATTCACATCCAACAGTCGTTTTGAGTCAAAAGATTAAATGTTAAAATTTCATCGATATGGACCATTTTGCGGACGTTCGACAGGTCCGGAGTCATCGTTTTTCATCAGAAATTTAATTTTTCGGACTATACCAAAAATGATTCAAAATATCAAATGGATCGTGCCTCATGTTGAATTACCACCTTTTAACCCCTCAGAGTGACCAAAATTGGCATTTTTACAGAGTTTTGCTTACTCAAAAGCTACAATTTTGACCAATTTCAGGCACATAAATGACTTTAAACACACTTATTTTAGTTGAAAAAGTCATAATTCACATCCAACAGTCGTTTTGAGTCAAAAGATTAAATGTTAAAATTTCATCGATATGGACCATTTTGCGGACGTTCGACAGGTCCGGAGTCATCGTTTTTCATCAGAAATTTAATTTTTCGGACTATACCAAAAATGATTCAAAATATCAAATGGATCGTGCCTCATGTTGAATAACCACCTTTTAACCCTTCAGAGTGACCAAAATTGCCATTTTTACAGTTTTGCTTACTCAAAAGCTTCAATTTTGACCAATTTCAGGCACATAAATGACTTTAAACACACTTATTTTAGTTGAAAAAGTCATAATTCACATCCAACAGTCTTTTGGAGTCAAAAGATTAAATGTTAAACTTCTATCGATAAGGACCAGTTTGGGGACGTTCGACAGGTCCGGAGTCATCGTTTTTCATCAGAAAATTTATTTTTCGGACTATACCAAAAATGATTCAAAATGTCAAATGGATCGTGCCTCATGTTGAATAACCACTTTTTAACCCCTCAGAGTGACCAAAATTGCCATTTTTACAAAGTTTTGCTTACTCAAAAGCTTCAATTTTGACCAATTTCAGGCACATAAATGACTTTAAACACACTTATTTTAGTTGAAAAAGTCATAATTCACATCCAACAGTCGTTTGGAGTCAAAAGATTAAATGTTAAAATTTTATCGATATGGGCCATTTTGGGGACGTTCGACATGTCCGGAGTCATCGTTTTTCATCAGAAATTTAAGTTTTTCGGACTACACCAAAAATGATTCAAAATGTCAAATGGATCGTGCCTCATGTTGAATAACCACTTTTTAACCCCTCAGAATGACCAAAATTGCCATATTTATAGAGTTTTGCTTACTCAAAAGCTTCAATTTTGACCAATTTCAGGCACATAAATGACTTTAAAGACACTTATTTTAGTTGAAAAAGTCTTAATTCACATCCAACAGTCGTTTGGAGTCAAAAGATTAAATGTTAAAATTTCATCGATAAGGACCAGTTTGGGGACGTTCGACAGGTCCGGAGTCATCGTTTTTCATCAGAAAATTAATTTTTCGTACTGTACCAAAAATGATTCAAAATGTCAAATGGATCGTGCCTCATGTTGAATAACCACTTTTTAACCCCATCAGAGTGACCAAAATTGTCATTTTTACAGAGTTTTGCTTACTCAAAAGCTTCAATTTTGACCAATTTCAGGCACATAAATGACGTTAAACACACTTATTTTAGTTGAAAAAGTCTTATTTCACATCCAACAGTCGTTTGGAGTCAAAAGATTAAATGTTAAAATTTCATCCATATTGACTATTTTGGGAACGTTCGACAGGTCCGGAGTCATCGTTTTTCATCAGAAAATTAATTTTTCGGACTGTACCAAAAAAGATTCAAAATGTCAAATGGATCGTGCCTCATGTTGAATAACCACTTTTTAACCCCTCAGAGTGACCAAAATTGGCATTTTTACAGAGTTTTGCTTACTCAAAAGCTACAATTTTGACCAATTTCAGGCACATAAATGACTTTAAACACACTTATTTTAGTTGAAAAAGTCATAATTCACATCCAACAGTCGTTTTGAGTCAAAAGATTAAATCTTAAAATTTCATCGATATGGACCATTTTCGGGACGTTCGACAGGTCCGGAGTCATCGTTTTTCATCAGAAAATTAATTTTTCGGACTGTCCCAAAAATAATTCAAAATGTCAAATGGATCGTGCCTCATTTTGAACAACCACTTTTTATCCCCTCAGAGTGACCAAAATTGCCATTTTTACAGAGTTTTGCTTACTCAAAAGCTTCAATTTTGACCAATTTCAGGCACATAAATGACTTTAAACACACTAATTTTAGTTGAAAAAGTCATAATACACATCCAACAGTCGTTTGGAGTCAAAAGATTAAATGTTAAAATTTCATCGATATGGACCATTTTGGGGACGTTCGACAGGTCCGGAGTCATCGTTTTTCATCAGAAAATAAATTTTTCGGACTATACCAAAAATGATTCAAAATGTCAAATGGATCGTGCCTCATGTTGAATAACCACTTTTTAACCCATCAGAGTGACCAAAATTGCCATTTTTACAAAATGCCAAAATTGCCATTTTGTCAAAATCAGTCGTTTGGAGTCAAGAGATTAAATGTTAACATTTCTTCGAGATGGACCATTTCGGGGGCGTTCGACAGGTCTGGAGTCATCGTTTTTCATCAGAAAATTAATTTTTTGGACTGTACCAAAAATGATTCAAAATGTCAAATGGATCATGCCTCATGTTGAATAACCACTTTTTAACCCCGCAGAGTGACCAAAATTGCCATTTTTATAGAGTTTTGCTTACTAAAAAGCTTAATTTTTTACCAATTTCAGGCACATAAATGACTTTAAACACACTTATTTTAGTTGAAAAAGTCTTAATTCACATCCAACAGTTGTTTGGAGTCAAAAGATTAAATGTTAAAATTTCATCGATATGGACCATTTTGGGGACGTTCGACAGGTCCGGAGTCATCGTTTTTCATCAGAAATTTAATTTTTCGGACTATACCAAAAAAGATTCATGTTGAATAACCACTTTTTAACCCTTCAGAGTGACCAAAATTGCCATTTTTACAGTTTTGCTTACTCAAAAGCTTCAATTTTGACCAATTTCAGGCACATAAATGAATTTAAACACACTTATTTTAGTTAAAAAATCTTAATTCACATCCAACAGTCGTTTGGAGTCAAAAGATTAAATGTTAACATTTCATCGATAAGGACCATTTTGGGGACGTTCGACAGGTCCGGTGTCATCATTTTTCATCAGAAAATTAATTTTTCAGACTGTACCAAAAATAATTCAAAATGTCAAATGGATCGTGCCTCATGTTGAATAACCACTTTTTATCCCCTCAGAGTGACCAAAAATTGCCATTTTTACAGAGTTTTGCTTACTAAAAAGCTTCATTTTTGACCAATTTCAGGCACATAAATGACTTTAAACACACTTATTTTAGTTGAAAAAGTCTTAATTTACATCCAACAGTCGTTTGGAGTCAAAAGATTAAATGTTAAAATTTCATCGATAAGGACCAGTTTGGGGACGTTCGACAGGTCCAGAGTCATCGTTTTTCATCAGAAATTTAAATTTTCGGCCTATACCAAAAATGATTCAAAATATCAAATGGATCGTGCCTCATGTTGAATAACCACCTTTTAATCCTTCAGAGTGACCAAAATTGCCATTTTTACAGTTTTGCTTACTCAAAAGCTTCAATTTTGACCAATTTCAGGCACATAAATGACTTTAAACACACTTATTTTAGTTGAAAAAGTCATAATTCACATCCAACAGTCTTTTGGAGTCAAAAGATTAAATGTTAAACTTCTATCGATAAGGACCAGTTTGGGGACGTTCGACAGGTCCGGAGTCATCGTTTTTCATCAGAAAATTAATTTTTCGGACTATACCAAAAATGATTCAAAATGTCAAATGGATCGTGCCTCATGTTGAATAACCACTTTTTAACCCCTCAGAGTGACCAAAATTGCCATTTTTACAAAGTTTTGCTTACTCAAAAGCTTCAATTTTGACCAATTTCAGGCACATAAATGACTTTAAAGACACTTATTTTAGTTGAAAAAGTCTTAATTCACATCCAACAGTCGTTTGGAGTCAAAAGATTAAATGTTAAAATTTCATCGATAAGGACCAGTTTGGGGACGTTCGACAGGTCCGGAGTCATCGTTTTTCATCAGAAAATTAATTTTTCGTACTGTACCAAAAATGATTCAAAATGTCAAATGGATCGTGCCTCATGTTGAATAACCACTTTTTAACCCCATCAGAGTGACCAAAATTGTCATTTTTACAGAGTTTTGCTTACTCAAAAGCTTCAATTTTGACCAATTTCAGGCACATAAATGACGTTAAACACACTTATTTTAGTTGAAAAAGTCTTATTTCACATCCAACAGTCGTTTGGAGTCAAAAGATTAAATGTTAAAATTTCATCCATATTGACCATTTTGGGAACGTTCGACAGGTCCGGAGTCATCGTTTTTCATCAGAAAATTAAGTTTTAGGACTGTACCAAAAATGATTCAAAATGTCAAATGGATCGTGCCTCATGTTGAATAACCACTTTTTAACCCCTCAGAGTGACCAAAATTGGCATTTTTACAGAGTTTTGCTTACTCAAAAGCTACAATTTTGACCAATTTCAGGCACATAAATGACTTTAAACACACTTATTTTAGTTGAAAAAGTCATAATTCACATCCAACAGTCGTTTTGAGTCAAAAGATTAAATGTTAAAATTTCATCGATATGGACCATTTTGCGGACGTTCGACAGGTCCGGAGTCATCGTTTTTCATCAGAAATTTAATTTTTCGGACTATACCAAAAATGATTCAAAATATCAAATGGATCGTGCCTCATGTTGAATACCCACCTTTTAACCCCTCAGAGTGACCAAAATTGGCATTTTTACAGAGTTTTGCTTACTCAAAAGCTACAATTTTGACCAATTTCAGGCACATAAATGACTTTAAACACACTAATTTTAGTTGAAAAAGTCATAATACACATCCAACAGTCGTTTGGAGTCAAAAGATTAAATGTTAAAATGTCATCGATATGGACCATTTTGGGGACGTTCGACAGGTCCGGAGTCATCGTTTTTCATCAGAAAATAAATTTTTCGGACTATACCAAAAATGATTCAAAATGTCAAATGGATCGTGCCTCATGTTGAATAACCACTTTTTAACCCATCAGAGTGACCAAAATTGCCATTTTTACAAAATGCCAAAATTGCCATTTTGTCAAAATCAGTCGTTTGGAGTCAAGAGATTAAATGTTAACATTTCTTCGAGATGGACCATTTCGGGGGCGTTCGACAGGTCTGGAGTCATCGTTTTTCATCAGAAAATAAATTTTTTGGACTGTACCAAAAATGATTCAAAATGTCAAATGGATCATGCCTCATGTTGAATAACCACTTTTTAACCCCGCAGAGTGACCAAAATTGCCATTTTTATAGAGTTTTGCTTACTAAAAAGCTCAATTTTTTACCAATTTCAGGCACATAAATGACTTTAAACACACTTATTTTAGTTGAAAAAGTCTTAATTCACATCCAACAGTCGTTTGGAGTCAAAAGATTAAATGTTAAAATTTCATCGATATGGACCATTTTGGGGACGTTTGACAGGTCCAGAGTCATCGTTTTTCATCAGAAAATTAATTTTTCGGACTGTACCAAAAATAATTCAAAATGTCAAATGGATCGTGCCTCATGTTGAATAACCACTTTTTAACCCCTCATAATTGCCATTTTTTACAGAGTTTTGCTTACTCAAAAGCTTCAATTTTGACCAATTTCAGGCACATAAATGTCTTTAAACACACTTATTTTAGTTGAAAAAGTCATAATTCACATCCAACAGTTGTTTGGAGTCAAAAGATTAAATGTTAAAATTTCATCGATATGGACCATTTTGGGGACGTTCGACAGGTCCGGAGTCATCGTTTTTCATCAGAAATTTAATTTTTCGGACTATACCAAAAAAGATTCATGTTGAATAACCACTTTTTAACCCTTCAGAGTGACCAAAATTGCCATTTTTACAGTTTTGCTTACTCAAAAGCTTCAATTTTGACCAATTTCAGGCACATAAATGAATTTAAACACACTTATTTTAGTTTAAAAATCTTAATTCACATCCAACAGTCGTTTGGAGTCAAAAGATTAAATGTTAACATTTCATCGATAAGGACCATTTTGGGGACGTTCGACAGGTCCGGTGTCATCATTTTTCATCAGAAAATTAATTTTTCAGACTGTACCAAAAATAATTGAAAATGTCAAATGGATCGTGCCTCATGTTGAATAACCACTTTTTATCCCCTCAGAGTGACCAAAAATTGCCATTTTTACAGAGTTTTGCTTACTAAAAAGCTTCATTTTTGACCAATTTCAGGCACATAAATGACTTTAAACACACTTATTTTAGTTGAAAAAGTCTTAATTCACATCCAACAGTCGTTTGGAGTCAAAAGATTAAATGTTAAAATTTCATCGATAAGGACCAGTTTGGGGACGTTCGACAGGTCCAGAGTCATCGTTTTTCATCAGAAATTTAATTTTTCGGACTATACCAAAAATGATTCAAAATATCAAATGGATCGTGCCTCATGTTGAATAACCACCTTTTAACCCTTCAGAGTGACCAAAATTGCCATTTTTACAGTTTTGCTTACTCAAAAGCTTCAATTTTGACCAATTTCAGGCACATAAATGACTTTAAACACACTTATTTTAGTTGAAAAAGTCATAATTCACATCCAACAGTCTTTTGGAGTCAAAAGATTAAATGTTAAACTTCTATCGATAAGGACCAGTTTGGGGACGTTCGACAGGTCCGGAGTCATCGTTTTTCATCAGAAAATTAATTTTTCGGACTATACCAAAAATGATTCAAAATGTCAAATGGATAGTGCCTCATGTTGAATAACCACTTTTTAACCCCTCAGAGTGACCAAAATTGCCATTTTTACAAAGTTTTGCTTACTCAAAAGCTTCAATTTTGACCAATTTCAGGCACATAAATGACTTTAAAGACACTTATTTTAGTTGAAAAAGTCTTAATTCACATCCAACAGTCGTTTGGAGTCAAAAGATTAAATGTTAAAATTTCATCGATAAGGACCAGTTTGGGGACGTTCGACAGGTCCGGAGTCATCGTTTTTCATCAGAAAATTAATTTTTCGTACTGTACCAAAAATGATTCAAAATGTCAAATGGATCGTGCCTCATGTTGAATAACCACTTTTTAACCCCATCAGAGTGACCAAAATTGTCATTTTTACAGTTTTGCTTACTCAAAAGCTTCAATTTTGACCAATTTCAGGCACATAAATGACGTTAAACACACTTATTTTAGTTGAAAAAGTCTTATTTCACATCCAACAGTCGTTTGGAGTCAAAAGATTAAATGTTAAAATTTCATCCATATTGACCATTTTGGGAACGTTCGACAGGTCCGGAGTCATCGTTTTTCATCTGAAAATAAAGTTTTAGGACTGTACCAAAAATGATTCAAAATGTCAAATGGATCGTGCCTCATGTTGAATAACCACTTTTTAACCCCTCAGAGTGACCAAAATTGGCATTTTTACAGAGTTTTGCTTACTCAAAAGCTACAATTTTGACCAATTTCAGGCACATAAATGACTTTAAACACACTTATTTTAGTTGAAAAAGTCATAATTCACATCCAACAGTCGTTTTGAGTCAAAAGATTAAATGTTAAAATTTCATCGATATGGACCATTTTGCGGACCTTCGACAGGTCCGGAGTCATCGTTTTTCATCAGAAATTTAATTTTTCGGACTATACCAAAAATGATTCAAAATATCAAATGGATCGTGCCTCATGTTGAATAACCACCTTTTAACCCCTCAGAGTGACCAAAATTGGCATTTTTACAGAGTTTTGCTTACTCAAAAGCTACAATTTTGACCAATTTCAGGCACATAAATGACTTTAAACACACTTATTTTAGTTGAAAAAGTCATAATTCACATCCAACAGTCGTTTTGAGTCAAAAGATTAAATGTTAAAATTTCATCGATATGGACCATTTTGCGGACGTTCGACAGGTCCGGAGTCATCGTTTTTCATCAGAAATTTAATTTTTCGGACTACACCAAAAATGATTCAAAATATCAAATGGATCGTGCCTCATGTTGAATAACCACCTTTTAACCCTTCAGAGTGACCAAAATTGCCATTTTTACAGTTTTGCTTACTCAAAAGCTTCAATTTTGACCAATTTCAGGCACATAAATGACTTTAAACACACTTATTTTAGTTGAAAAAGTCATAATTCACATCCAACAGTCTTTTGGAGTCAAAAGATTAAATGTTAAACTTCTATCGATAAGGACCAGTTTGGGGACGTTCGACAGGTCCGGAGTCATCGTTTTTCATCAGAAAATTAATTTTTCGGACTATACCAAAAATGATTCAAAATGTCAAATGGATCGTGCCTCATGTTGAATAACCACTTTTTAACCCCTCAGAGTGACCAAAATTGCCATTTTTACAAAGTTTTGCTTACTCAAAAGCTTCAATTTTGACCAATTTCAGGCACATAAATGACTTTAAACACACTTATTTTAGTTGAAAAAGTCATAATTCACATCCAACAGTCGTTTGGAGTCAAAAGATTAAATGTTAAAATTTTATCGATATGGACCATTTTGGGGACGTTCGACATGTCCGGAGTCATCGTTTTTCATCAGAAATTTAAGTTTTTCGGACTACACCAAAAATGATTCAAAATGTCAAATGGATCGTGCCTCATGTTGAATAACCACTTTTTAACCCCTCAGAATGACCAAAATTGCCATATTTATAGAGTTTTGCTTACTCAAAAGCTTCAATGTTGACCAATTTCAGGCACATAAATGACTTTAAACACACTTATTTTAGTTGAAAAAGTCATAATTCACATCCAACAGTCGTTTTGAGTCAAAAGATTAAGTCTTAAAATTTCATCGATATGGACCATTTTCGGGACATTCGACAGGTCCGGAGTCATCGTTTTTCATCAGAAAATTAATTTTTCGGACTGTCCCAAAAATAATTCAAAATGTCAAATGGATCGTGCCTCATTTTGAACAACCACTTTTTATCCCCTCAGAGTGACCAAAATTGCCATTTTTACAGAGTTTTGCTTACTCAAAAGCTTCAATTTTGACCAATTTCAGGCACATAAATGACTTTAAACACACTAATTTTAGTTGAAAAAGTCATAATACACATCCAACAGTCGTTTGGAGTCAAAAGATTAAATGTTAAAATTTCATCGATATGGACCATTTTGGGGACGTTCGACAGGTCCGGAGTCATCGTTTTTCATCAGAAAATAAATTTTTCGGACTATACCAAAAATGATTCAAAATGTCAAATGGATCGTGCCTCATGTTGAATAACCACTTTTTAACCCCATCAGAGTGACCAAAATTGTCATTTTTACAGAGTTTTGCTTACTCAAAAGCTTCAATTTTGACCAATTTCAGGCACATAAATGACGTTAAACACACTTATTTTAGTTGAAAAAGTCTTATTTCACATCCAACAGTCGTTTGGAGTCAAAAGATTCAATGTTAAAATTTCATCCATATTGACCATTTTGGGAACGTTCGACAGGTCCGGAGTCATCGTTTTTCATCAGAAAATTAATTTTTCGGACTGTACCAAAAAAGATTCAAAATGTCAAATGGATCGTGCCTCATGTTGAATAACCACTTTTTAACCCCTCAGAGTGACCAAAATTGGCATTTTTACAGAGTTTTGCTTACTCAAAAGCTACAATTTTGACCAATTTCAGGCACATAAATGACTTTAAACACACTTATTTTAGTTGAAAAAGTCATAATTCACATCCAACAGTCGTTTTGAGTCAAAAGATTAAATCTTAAAATTTCATCGATATGGACCATTTTCGGGACGTTCGACAGGTCCGGAGTCATCGTTTTTCATCAGAAAATTAATTTTTCGGACTGTCCCAAAAATAATTCAAAATGTCAAATGGATCGTGCCTCATTTTGAACAACCACTTTTTATCCCCTCAGAGTGACCAAAATTGACATTTTTACAGAGTTTTGCTTACTCAAAAGCTTCAATTTTGACCAATTTCAGGCACATAAATGACTTTAAACACACTAATTTTAGTTGAAAAAGTCATAATACACATCCAACAGTCGTTTGGAGTCAAAAGATTAAATGTTAAAATTTCATCGATATGGACCATTTTGGGGACGTTCGACAGGTCCGGAGTCATCGTTTTTCATCAGAAAATAAATTTTTCGGACTATACCAAAAATGATTCAAAATGTCAAATGGATCGTGCCTCATGTTGAATAACCACTTTTTAACCCATCAGAGTGACCAAAATTGCCATTTTTACAAAATGCCAAAATTGCCATTTTGTCAAAATCAGTCGTTTGGAGTCAAGAGATTAAATGTTAAAATTTCTTCGAGATGGACCATTTCGGGGGCGTTCGACAGGTCTGGAGTCATCATTTTTCATCAGAAAATTAATTTTTTGGACTGTACCAAAAATGATTCAAAATGTCAAATGGATCATGCCTCATGTTGAATAACCACTTTTTAACCCCGCAGAGTGACCAAAATTGCCATTTTTATAGAGTTTTGCTTACTAAAAAGCTTAATTTTTTACCAATTCCAGGCACATAAATGACTTTAAACACACTTATTTTAGTTGAAAAAGTCTTAATTCACATCCAACAGTCGTTTGGAGTCAAAAGATTAAATGTTAAAATTTCATCGATATGGACCATTTTGGGGACGTTTGACAGGTCCAGAGTCATCGTTTTTCATCAGAAAATTAATTTTTCGGACTGTACCAAAAATATTTCAAAATGTCAAATGGATCGTGCCTCATGTTGAATAACCACTTTTTAACCCCTCATAGTGACCAAAATTGCCATTTTTTACAGAGTTTTGCTTACTCAAAAGCTTCAATTTTGACCAATTTCAGGCACATAAATGTCTTTAAACACACTTATTTTAGTTGAAAAAGTCATAATTCACATCCAACAGTTGTTTGGAGTCAAAAGATTAAATGTTAAAATTTCATCGATATGGACCATTTTGGGGACGTTCGACAGGTCCGGAGTCATCGTTTTTCATCAGAAATTTAATTTTTCGGACTATACCAAAAAAGATTCATGTTGAATAACCACTTTTTAACCCTTCAGAGTGACCAAAATTGCCATTTTTACAGTTTTGCTTACTCAAAAGCTTCAATTTTGACCAATTTCAGGCACATAAATGACTTTAAACACACTAATTTTAGTTGAAAAAGTCATAATACACATCCAACAGTCGTTTGGAGTCAAAAGATTAAATGTTAAAATGTCATCGATATGGACCATTTTGGGGACGTTCGACAGGTCCGGAGTCATCGTTTTTCATCAGAAAATAAATTTTTCGGACTATACCAAAAATGATTCAAAATGTCAAATGGATCGTGCCCCATGTTGAATAACCACTTTTTAACCCATCAGAGTGACCAAAATTGCCATTTTTACAAAATGCCAAAATTGCCATTTTGTCAAAATCAGTCGTTTGGAGTCAAGAGATTAAATGTTAACATTTCTTCGAGATGGACCATTTCGGGGGCGTTCGACAGGTCTGGAGTCATCGTTTTTCATCAGAAAATTAATTTTTTGGACTGTACCAAAAATGATTCAAAATGTCAAATGGATCATGCCTCATGTTGAATAACCACTTTTTAACCCCGCAGAGTGACCAAAATTGCCATTTTTATAGAGTTTTGCTTACTAAAAAGCTCAATTTTTTACCAATTTCAGGCACATAAATGACTTTAAACACACTTATTTTAGTTGAAAAAGTCTTAATTCACATCCAACAGTCGTTTGGAGTCAAAAGATTAAATGTTAAAATTTCATCGATATAGACCATTTTGGGGACGTTTGACAGGTCCAGAGTCATCGTTTTTCATCAGAAAATTAATTTTTCGGACTGTACCAAAAATAATTCAAAATGTCAAATGGATCGTGCCTCATGTTGAATAACCACTTTTTAACCCCTCATAATTGCCATTTTTTACAGAGTTTTGCTTACTCAAAAGCTTCAATTTTGACCAATTTCAGGCACATAAATGTCTTTAAACACACTTATTTTAGTTGAAAAAGTCATAATTCACATCCAACAGTTGTTTGGAGTCAAAAGATTAAATGTTAAAATTTCATCGATATGGACCATTTTGGGGACGTTCGACAGGTCCGGAGTCATCGTTTTTCATCAGAAATTTAATTTTTCGGACTATACCAAAAAAGATTCATGTTGAATAACCACTTTTTAACCCTTCAGAGTGACCAAAATTGCCATTTTTACAGTTTTGCTTACTCAAAAGCTTCAATTTTGACCAATTTCAGGCACATAAATGAATTTAAACACACTTATTTTAGTTTAAAAATCTTAATTCACATCCAACAGTCGTTTGGAGTCAAAAGATTAAATGTTAACATTTCATCGATAAGGACCATTTTGGGGACGTTCGACAGGTCCGGTGTCATCATTTTTCATCAGAAAATTAATTTTTCAGACTGTACCAAAAATAATTGAAAATGTCAAATGGATCGTGCCTCATGTTGAATAATCACTTTTTATCCCCTCAGAGTGACCAAAAATTGCCATTTTTACAGAGTTTTGCTTACTAAAAAGCTTCATTTTTGACCAATTTCAGGCACATAAATGACTTTAAACACACTTATTTTAGTTGAAAAAGTCTTAATTCACATCCAACAGTCGTTTGGAGTCAAAAGATTAAATGTTAAAATTTCATCGATAAGGACCAGTTTGGGGACGTTCGACAGGTCCAGAGTCATCGTTTTTCATCAGAAATTTAATTTTTCGGACTATACCAAAAATGATTCAAAATATCAAATGGATCGTGCCTCATGTTGAATAACCACCTTTTAACCCTTCAGAGTGACCAAAATTGCCATTTTTACAGTTTTGCTTACTCAAAAGCTTCAATTTTGACCAATTTCAGGCACATAAATGACTTTAAACACACTTATTTTAGTTGAAAAAGTCATAATTCACATCCAACAGTCGTTTGGAGTCAAAAGATTAAATGTTAAAATTTCATCGATATGGACCATTTTGGGGACGTTCGACATGTCCGGAGTCATCGTTTTTCATCAGAAATTTAAGTTTTTCGGACTACACCAAAAATGATTCAAAATGTCAAATGGATCGTGCCTCATGTTGAATAACCACTTTTTAACCCCTCAGAATGACCAAAATTGCCATATTTATAGAGTTTTGCTTACTCAAAACCTTCAATTTTGACCAATTTCAGGCACATAAATGACTTTAAACACACTTATTTTAGTTGAAAAAGTCACAATTCACATCCAACAGTCGTTTTGAGTCAAAAGATTAAATGTTAAAATTTCATCGATATGGACCATTTTGCGGACGTTCGACAGGTCCGGAGTCATCGTTTTTCATCAGAAAATTAATTTTTCGGACTGTACCAAAAAAGATTCAAAATGTCAAATGGATCGTGCCTCATGTTGAATAACCACTTTTTAACCCCTCAGAGTGACCAAAATTGGCATTTTTACAGAGTTTTGCTTACTCAAAAGCTACAATTTTGACCAATTTCAGGCACATAAATGACTTTAAACACACTTATTTTAGTTGAAAAAGTCATAATTCACATCCAACAGTCGTTTTGAGTCAAAAGATTAAATCTTAAAATTTCATCGATATGGACCATTTTCGGGACGTTCGACAGGTCCGGAGTCATCGTTTTTCATCAGAAATTTAAGTTTTTCGGACTACACCAAAAATGATTCAAAATGTCAAATGGATCGTGCCTCATGTTGAATAACCACTTTTTAACCCCATCAGAGTGACCAAAATTGTCATTTTTACAGAGTTTTGCTTACTCAAAAGCTTCAATTTTGACCAATTTCAGGCACATAAATGACGTTAAACACACTTATTTTAGTTGAAAAAGTCTTATTTCACATCCAACAGTCGTTTGGAGTCAAAAGATTCAATGTTAAAATTTCATCCATATTGACCATTTTGGGAACGTTCGACAGGTCCGGAGTCATCGTTTTTCATCAGAAAATTAATTTTTCGGACTGTACCAAAAAAGATTCAAAATGTCAAATGGATCGTGCCTCATGTTGAATAACCACTTTTTAACCCCTCAGAGTGACCAAAATTGGCATTTTTACAGAGTTTTGCTTACTCAAAAGCTACAATTTTGACCAATTTCAGGCACATAAATGACTTTAAACACACTTATTTTAGTTGAAAAAGTCATAATTCACATCCAACAGTCGTTTTGAGTCAAAAGATTAAATCTTAAAATTTCATCGATATGGACCATTTTCGGGACGTTCGACAGGTCCGGAGTCATCGTTTTTCATCAGAAAATTAATTTTTCGGACTGTCCCAAAAATAATTCAAAATGTCAAATGGATCGTGCCTCATTTTGAACAACCACTTTTTATCCCCTCAGAGTGACCAAAATTGACATTTTTACAGAGTTTTGCTTACTCAAAAGCTTCAATTTTGACCAATTTCAGGCACATAAATGACTTTAAACACACTAATTTTAGTTGAACAAGTCATAATACACATCCAACAGTCGTTTGGAGTCAAAAGATTAAATGTTAAAATTTCATCGATATGGACCATTTTGGGGACGTTCGACAGGTCCGGAGTCATCGTTTTTCATCAGAAAATAAATTTTTCGGACTATACCAAAAATGATTCAAAATGTCAAATGGATCGTGCCTCATGTTGAATAACCACTTTTTAACCCATCAGAGTGACCAAAATTGCCATTTTTACAAAATGCCAAAATTGCCATTTTGTCAAAATCAGTCGTTTGGAGTCAAGAGATTAAATGTTAAAATTTCTTCGAGATGGACCATTTCGGGGGCGTTCGACAGGTCTGGAGTCATCATTTTTCATCAGAAAATTAATTTTTTGGACTGTACCAAAAATGATTCAAAATGTCAAATGGATCATGCCTCATGTTGAATAACCACTTTTTAACCCCGCAGAGTGACCAAAATTGCCATTTTTATAGAGTTTTGCTTACTAAAAAGCTTAATTTTTTACCAATTCCAGGCACATAAATGACTTTAAACACACTTATTTTAGTTGAAAAAGTCTTAATTCACATCCAACAGTCGTTTGGAGTCAAAAGATTAAATGTTAAAATTTCATCGATATGGACCATTTTGGGGACGTTTGACAGGTCCAGAGTCATCGTTTTTCATCAGAAAATTAATTTTTCGGACTGTACCAAAAATATTTCAAAATGTCAAATGGATCGTGCCTCATGTTGAATAACCACTTTTTAACCCCTCATAGTGACCAAAATTGCCATTTTTTACAGAGTTTTGCTTACTCAAAAGCTTCAATTTTGACCAATTTCAGGCACATAAATGTCTTTAAACACACTTATTTTAGTTGAAAAAGTCATAATTCACATCCAACAGTTGTTTGGAGTCAAAAGATTAAATGTTAAAATTTCATCGATATGGACCATTTTGGGGACGTTCGACAGGTCCGGAGTCATCGTTTTTCATCAGAAATTTAATTTTTCGGACTATACCAAAAAAGATTCATGTTGAATAACCACTTTTTAACCCTTCAGAGTGACCAAAATTGCCATTTTTACAGTTTTGCTTACTCAAAAGCTTCAATTTTGACCAATTTCAGGCACATAAATGACTTTAAACACACTAATTTTAGTTGAAAAAGTCATAATACACATCCAACAGTCGTTTGGAGTCAAAAGATTAAATGTTAAAATGTCATCGATATGGACCATTTTGGGGACGTTCGACAGGTCCGGAGTCATCGTTTTTCATCAGAAAATAAATTTTTCGGACTATACCAAAAATGATTCAAAATGTCAAATGGATCGTGCCTCATGTTGAATAACCACTCTTTAACCCATCAGAGTGACCAAAATTGCCATTTTTACAAAATGCCAAAATTGCCATTTTGTCAAAATCAGTCGTTTGGAGTCAAGAGATTAAATGTTAACATTTCTTCGAGATGGACCATTTCGGGGGCGTTCGACAGGTCTGGAGTCATCGTTTTTCATCAGAAAATTAATTTTTTGGACTGTACCAAAAATGATTCAAAATGTCAAATGGATCATGCCTCATGTTGAATAACCACTTTTTAACCCCGCAGAGTGACCAAAATTGCCATTTTTATAGAGTTTTGCTTACTAAAAAGCTCAATTTTTTACCAATTTCAGGCACATAAATGACTTTAAACACACTTATTTTAGTTGAAAAAGTCTTAATTCACATCCAACAGTCGTTTGGAGTCAAAAGATTAAATGTTAAAATTTCATCGATATGGACCATTTTGGGGACGTTTGACAGGTCCAGAGTCATCGTTTTTCATCAGAAAATTAATTTTTCGGACTGTACCAAAAATAATTCAAAATGTCAAATGGATCGTGCCTCATGTTGAATAACCACTTTTTAACCCCTCATAATTGCCATTTTTTACAGAGTTTTGCTTACTCAAAAGCTTCAATTTTGACCAATTTCAGGCACATAAATGTCTTTAAACACACTTATTTTAGTTGAAAAAGTCATAATTCACATCCAACAGTTGTTTGGAGTCAAAAGATTAAATGTTAAAATTTCATCGATATGGACCATTTTGGGGACGTTCGACAGGTCCGGAGTCATCGTTTTTCATCAGAAATTTAATTTTTCGGACTATACCAAAAAAGATTCATGTTGAATAACCACTTTTTAACCCTTCAGAGTGACCAAAATTGCCATTTTTACAGTTTTGCTTACTCAAAAGCTTCAATTTTGACCAATTTCAGGCACATAAATGAATTTAAACACACTTATTTTAGTTTAAAAATCTTAATTCACATCCAACAGTCGTTTGGAGTCAAAAGATTAAATGTTAACATTTCATCGATAAGGACCATTTTGGGGACGTTCGACAGGTCCGGTGTCATCATTTTTCATCAGAAAATTAATTTTTCAGACTGTACCAAAAATAATTGAAAATGTCAAATGGATCGTGCCTCATGTTGAATAACCACTTTTTATCCCCTCAGAGTGACCAAAAATTGCCATTTTTACAGAGTTTTGCTTACTAAAAAGCTTCATTTTTGACCAATTTCAGGCACATAAATGACTTTAAACACACTTATTTTAGTTGAAAAAGTCTTAATTCACATCCAACAGTCGTTTGGAGTCAAAAGATTAAATGTTAAAATTTCATCGATAAGGACCAGTTTGGGGACGTTCGACAGGTCCAGAGTCATCGTTTTTCATCAGAAATTTAATTTTTCGGACTATACCAAAAATGATTCAAAATATCAAATGGATCGTGCCTCATGTTGAATAACCACCTTTTAACCCTTCAGAGTGACCAAAATTGCCATTTTTACAGTTTTGCTTACTCAAAAGCTTCAATTTTGACCAATTTCAGGCACATAAATGACTTTAAACACACTTATTTTAGTTGAAAAAGTCATAATTCACATCCAACAGTCTTTTGGAGTCAAAAGATTAAATGTTAAACTTCTATCGATAAGGACCAGTTTGGGGACGTTCGACAGGTCCGGAGTCATCGTTTTTCATCAGAAAATTAATTTTTCGGACTATACCAAAAATGATTCAAAATGTCAAATGGATAGTGCCTCATGTTGAATAACCACTTTTTAACCCCTCAGAGTGACCAAAATTGCCATTTTTACAAAGTTTTGCTTACTCAAAAGCTTCAATTTTGACCAATTTCAGGCACATAAATGACTTTAAAGACACTTATTTTAGTTGAAAAAGTCTTAATTCACATCCAACAGTCGTTTGGAGTCAAAAGATTAAATGTTAAAATTTCATCGATAAGGACCAGTTTGGGGACGTTCGACAGGTCCGGAGTCATCGTTTTTCATCAGAAAATTAATTTTTCGTACTGTACCAAAAATGATTCAAAATGTCAAATGGATCGTGCCTCATGTTGAATAACCACTTTTTAACCCCATCAGAGTGACCAAAATTGTCATTTTTACAGTTTTGCTTACTCAAAAGCTTCAATTTTGACCAATTTCAGGCACATAAATGACGTTAAACACACTTATTTTAGTTGAAAAAGTCTTATTTCACATCCAACAGTCGTTTGGAGTCAAAAGATTAAATGTTAAAATTTCATCCATATTGACCATTTTGGGAACGTTCGACAGGTCCGGAGTCATCGTTTTTCATCTGAAAATAAAGTTTTAGGACTGTACCAAAAATGATTCAAAATGTCAAATGGATCGTGCCTCATGTTGAATAACCACTTTTTAACCCCTCAGAGTGACCAAAATTGGCATTTTTACAGAGTTTTGCTTACTCAAAAGCTACAATTTTGACCAATTTCAGGCACATAAATGACTTTAAACACACTTATTTTAGTTGAAAAAGTCATAATTCACATCCAACAGTCGTTTTGAGTCAAAAGATTAAATGTTAAAATTTCATCGATATGGACCATTTTGCGGACCTTCGACAGGTCCGGAGTCATCGTTTTTCATCAGAAATTTAATTTTTCGGACTATACCAAAAATGATTCAAAATATCAAATGGATCGTGCCTCATGTTGAATAACCACCTTTTAACCCCTCAGAGTGACCAAAATTGGCATTTTTACAGAGTTTTGCTTACTCAAAAGCTACAATTTTGACCAATTTCAGGCACATAAATGACTTTAAACACACTTATTTTAGTTGAAAAAGTCATAATTCACATCCAACAGTCGTTTTGAGTCAAAAGATTAAATGTTAAAATTTCATCGATATGGACCATTTTGCGGACGTTCGACAGGTCCGGAGTCATCGTTTTTCATCAGAAATTTAATTTTTCGGACTACACCAAAAATGATTCAAAATATCAAATGGATCGTGCCTCATGTTGAATAACCACCTTTTAACCCTTCAGAGTGACCAAAATTGCCATTTTTACAGTTTTGCTTACTCAAAAGCTTCAATTTTGACCAATTTCAGGCACATAAATGACTTTAAACACACTTATTTTAGTTGAAAAAGTCATAATTCACATCCAACAGTCTTTTGGAGTCAAAAGATTAAATGTTAAACTTCTATCGATAAGGACCAGTTTGGGGACGTTCGACAGGTCCGGAGTCATCGTTTTTCATCAGAAAATTAATTTTTCGGGACTATACCAAAAATGATTCAAAATGTCAAATGGATCGTGCCTCATGTTGAATAACCACTTTTTAACCCCTCAGAGTGACCAAAATTGCCATTTTTACAAAGTTTTGCTTACTCAAAAGCTTCAATTTTGACCAATTTCAGGCACATAAATGACTTTAAACACACTTATTTTAGTTGAAAAAGTCATAATTCACATCCAACAGTCGTTTGGAGTCAAAAGATTAAATGTTAAAATTTTATCGATATGGACCATTTTGGGGACGTTCGACATGTCCGGAGTCATCGTTTTTCATCAGAAATTTAAGTTTTTCGGACTACACCAAAAATGATTCAAAATGTCAAATGGATCGTGCCTCATGTTGAATAACCACTTTTTAACCCCTCAGAATGACCAAAATTGCCATATTTATAGAGTTTTGCTTACTCAAAAGCTTCAATGTTGACCAATTTCAGGCACATAAATGACTTTAAACACACTTATTTTAGTTGAAAAAGTCATAATTCACATCCAACAGTCGTTTTGAGTCAAAAGATTAAGTCTTAAAATTTCATCGATATGGACCATTTTCGGGACGTTCGACAGGTCCGGAGTCATCGTTTTTCATCAGAAAATTAATTTTTCGGACTGTCCCAAAAATAATTCAAAATGTCAAATGGATCGTGCCTCATTTTGAACAACCACTTTTTATCCCCTCAGAGTGACCAAAATTGCCATTTTTACAGAGTTTTGCTTACTCAAAAGCTTCAATTTTGACCAATTTCAGGCACATAAATGACTTTAAACACACTAATTTTAGTTGAAAAAGTCATAATACACATCCAACAGTCGTTTGGAGTCAAAAGATTAAATGTTAAAATTTCATCGATATGGACCATTTTGGGGACGTTCGACAGGTCCGGAGTCATCGTTTTTCATCAGAAAATAAATTTTTCGGACTATACCAAAAATGATTCAAAATGTCAAATGGATCGTGCCTCATGTTGAATAACCACTTTTTAACCCCATCAGAGTGACCAAAATTGTCATTTTTACAGAGTTTTGCTTACTCAAAAGCTTCAATTTTGACCAATTTCAGGCACATAAATGACGTTAAACACACTTATTTTAGTTGAAAAAGTCTTATTTCACATCCAACAGTCGTTTGGAGTCAAAAGATTCAATGTTAAAATTTCATCCATATTGACCATTTTGGGAACGTTCGACAGGTCCGGAGTCATCGTTTTTCATCAGAAAATTAATTTTTCGGACTGTACCAAAAAAGATTCAAAATGTCAAATGGATCGTGCCTCATGTTGAATAACCACTTTTTAACCCCTCAGAGTGACCAAAATTGGCATTTTTACAGAGTTTTGCTTACTCAAAAGCTACAATTTTGACCAATTTCAGGCACATAAATGACTTTAAACACACTTATTTTAGTTGAAAAAGTCATAATTCACATCCAACAGTCGTTTTGAGTCAAAAGATTAAATCTTAAAATTTCATCGATATGGACCATTTTCGGGACGTTCGACAGGTCCGGAGTCATCGTTTTTCATCAGAAAATTAATTATTCGGACTGTCCCAAAAATAATTCAAAATGTCAAATGGATCGTGCCTCATTTTGAACAACCACTTTTTATCCCCTCAGAGTGACCAAAATTGACATTTTTACAGAGTTTTGCTTACTCAAAAGCTTCAATTTTGACCAATTTCAGGCACATAAATGACTTTTAAACACACTAATTTTAGTTGAAAAAGTCATAATACACATCCAACAGTCGTTTGGAGTCAAAAGATTAAATGTTAAAATTCATCGATATGGACCATTTTGGGGACGTTCGACAGGTCCGGAGTCATCGTTTTTCATCAGAAAATAAATTTTTCGGACTATACCAAAAATGATTCAAAATGTCAAATGGATCGTGCCTCATGTTGAATAACCACTTTTTAACCCATCAGAGTGACCAAAATTTGCCATTTTTACAAAATGCCAAAATTGCCATTTTGTCAAAATCAGTCGTTTGGAGTCAAGAGATTAAATGTTAAAATTTCTTCGAGATGGACCATT
This sequence comes from Lissotriton vulgaris, assembly GCF_964263255.1. Lineage (NCBI taxonomy): Eukaryota > Metazoa > Chordata > Amphibia > Caudata > Salamandridae > Lissotriton > Lissotriton vulgaris. The sequence goes on along the minus strand of NW_028251798.1, from coordinate 92,960 downwards.
TCGGGGGCGTTCGACAGGTCCTGGAGTCATCATTTTTCATCAGAAAATTAATTTTTTGGACTGTACCAAAAATGATTCAAAATGTCAAATGATCATGCCTCATGTTGAATAACCACTTTTTAACCCCGCAGAGTGACCAAAATTGCCATTTTTATAGAGTTTTGCTTACTAAAAAGCTTAATTTTTTACCAATTCCAGGCACATAAATGACTTTAAACACACTTATTTTAGTTGACAAAAGTCTTAATTTCACATCCAACAGTCTTTGGAGTCAAAAGATTAAATGTTAAAATTTCATCGATATGGACCATTTTGGGGACGTTTGACAGGTCCAGAGTCATCGTTTTTCATCAGAAATTAATTTTCGGACTGTACCAAAAATATTTCAAAATGTCAAATGGATCGTGCCTCATGTTGAATAACCACTTTTTAACCCCTCATAGTGACCAAAATTGCCATTTTTTACAGAGTTTTGCTTACTCAAAAAGCTTCAATTTTGACCAATTTCAGGCACATAAATGTCTTTAAACACACTTATTTTAGTTGAAAAAGTCATAATTCACATCCAACAGTTGTTTGGAGTCCAAAAGATTAAATGTTAAAATTTCATCGATATGGACCATTTTGGGGACGTTCGACAGGTCCGGAGTCATCGTTTTTCATCAGAAATTTAATTTTTCGGACTATACCAAAAAAGATTTCATGTTGAATAACCACTTTTTCCTTCAGAGTGACCAAAATTGCCATTTTTACAGTTTTGCTTACTCAAAAGCTTCAATTTTGACCAATTTCAGGCACATAAATGACTTTAAACACACTAATTTTAGTTGAAAAAGTCATAATACACATCCAACAGTCGTTTGGAGTCAAAAGATTAAATGTTAAAATGTCATCGATATGGACCATTTTGGGGACGTTCGACAGGTCCGGAGTCATCGTTTTTCATCAGAAAATAAATTTTTCGGACTATACCAAAAATGATTCAAAATGTCAAATGGATCGTGCCCCATGTTGAATAACCACTTTTTAACCCATCAGAGTGACCAAAATTGCCATTTTTACAAAATGCCAAAATTGCCATTTTGTCAAAATCAGTCGTTTGGAGTCAAGAGATTAAATGTTAACATTTCTTCGAGATGGACCATTTCGGGGGCGTTCGACAGGTCTGGAGTCATCGTTTTTCATCAGAAAATTAATTTTTTGGACTGTACCAAAAATGATTCAAAATGTCAAATGGATCATGCCTCATGTTGAATAACCACTTTTTAACCCCGCAGAGTGACCAAAATTGCCATTTTTATAGAGTTTTGCTTACTAAAAAGCTCAATTTTTTACCAATTTCAGGCACATAAATGACTTTAAACACACTTATTTTAGTTGAAAAAGTCTTAATTCACATCCAACAGTCGTTTGGAGTCAAAAGATTAAATGTTAAAATTTCATCGATATAGACCATTTTGGGGACGTTTGACAGGTCCAGAGTCATCGTTTTTCATCAGAAAATTAATTTTTCGGACTGTACCAAAAATAATTCAAAATGTCAAATGGATCGTGCCTCATGTTGAATAACCACTTTTTAACCCCTCATAATTGCCATTTTTTACAGAGTTTTGCTTACTCAAAAGCTTCAATTTTGACCAATTTCAGGCACATAAATGTCTTTAAACACACTTATTTTAGTTGAAAAAGTCATAATTCACATCCAACAGTTGTTTGGAGTCAAAAGATTAAATGTTAAAATTTCATCGATATGGACCATTTTGGGGACGTTCGACAGGTCCGGAGTCATCGTTTTTCATCAGAAATTTAATTTTTCGGACTATACCAAAAAAGATTCATGTTGAATAACCACTTTTTAACCCTTCAGAGTGACCAAAATTGCCATTTTTACAGTTTTGCTTACTCAAAAGCTTCAATTTTGACCAATTTCAGGCACATAAATGAATTTAAACACACTTATTTTAGTTTAAAAATCTTAATTCACATCCAACAGTCGTTTGGAGTCAAAAGATTAAATGTTAACATTTCATCGATAAGGACCATTTTGGGGACGTTCGACAGGTCCGGTGTCATCATTTTTCATCAGAAAATTAATTTTTCAGACTGTACCAAAAATAATTGAAAATGTCAAATGGATCGTGCCTCATGTTGAATAACCACTTTTTATCCCCTCAGAGTGACCAAAAATTGCCATTTTTACAGAGTTTTGCTTACTAAAAAGCTTCATTTTTGACCAATTTCAGGCACATAAATGACTTTAAACACACTTATTTTAGTTGAAAAAGTCTTAATTCACATCCAACAGTCGTTTGGAGTCAAAAGATTAAATGTTAAAATTTCATCGATAAGGACCAGTTTGGGGACGTTCGACAGGTCCAGAGTCATCGTTTTTCATCAGAAATTTAATTTTTCGGACTATACCAAAAATGATTCAAAATATCAAATGGATCGTGCCTCATGTTGAATAACCACCTTTTAACCCTTCAGAGTGACCAAAATTGCCATTTTTACAGTTTTGCTTACTCAAAAGCTTCAATTTTGACCAATTTCAGGCACATAAATGACTTTAAACACACTTATTTTAGTTGAAAAAGTCATAATTCACATCCAACAGTCGTTTGGAGTCAAAAGATTAAATGTTAAAATTTCATCGATATGGACCATTTTGGGGACGTTCGACATGTCCGGAGTCATCGTTTTTCATCAGAAATTTAAGTTTTTCGGACTACACCAAAAATGATTCAAAATGTCAAATGGATCGTGCCTCATGTTGAATAACCACTTTTTAACCCCTCAGAATGACCAAAATTGCCATATTTATAGAGTTTTGCTTACTCAAAACCTTCAATTTTGACCAATTTCAGGCACATAAATGACTTTAAACACACTTATTTTAGTTGAAAAAGTCACAATTCACATCCAACAGTCGTTTTGAGTCAAAAGATTAAATGTTAAAATTTCATCGATATGGACCATTTTGCGGACGTTCGACAGGTCCGGAGTCATCGTTTTTCATCAGAAAATTAATTTTTCGGACTGTACCAAAAAAGATTCAAAATGTCAAATGGATCGTGCCTCATGTTGAATAACCACTTTTTAACCCCTCAGAGTGACCAAAATTGGCATTTTTACAGAGTTTTGCTTACTCAAAAGCTACAATTTTGACCAATTTCAGGCACATAAATGACTTTAAACACACTTATTTTAGTTGAAAAAGTCATAATTCACATCCAACAGTCGTTTTGAGTCAAAAGATTAAATCTTAAAATTTCATCGATATGGACCATTTTCGGGACGTTCGACAGGTCCGGAGTCATCGTTTTTCATCAGAAATTTAAGTTTTTCGGACTACACCAAAAATGATTCAAAATGTCAAATGGATCGTGCCTCATGTTGAATAACCACTTTTTAACCCCATCAGAGTGACCAAAATTGTCATTTTTACAGAGTTTTGCTTACTCAAAAGCTTCAATTTTGACCAATTTCAGGCACATAAATGACGTTAAACACACTTATTTTAGTTGAAAAAGTCTTATTTCACATCCAACAGTCGTTTGGAGTCAAAAGATTCAATGTTAAAATTTCATCCATATTGACCATTTTGGGAACGTTCGACAGGTCCGGAGTCATCGTTTTTCATCAGAAAATTAATTTTTCGGACTGTACCAAAAAAGATTCAAAATGTCAAATGGATCGTGCCTCATGTTGAATAACCACTTTTTAACCCCTCAGAGTGACCAAAATTGGCATTTTTACAGAGTTTTGCTTACTCAAAAGCTACAATTTTGACCAATTTCAGGCACATAAATGACTTTAAACACACTTATTTTAGTTGAAAAAGTCATAATTCACATCCAACAGTCGTTTTGAGTCAAAAGATTAAATCTTAAAATTTCATCGATATGGACCATTTTCGGGACGTTCGACAGGTCCGGAGTCATCGTTTTTCATCAGAAAATTAATTTTTCGGACTGTCCCAAAAATAATTCAAAATGTCAAATGGATCGTGCCTCATTTTGAACAACCACTTTTTATCCCCTCAGAGTGACCAAAATTGACATTTTTACAGAGTTTTGCTTACTCAAAAGCTTCAATTTTGACCAATTTCAGGCACATAAATGACTTTAAACACACTAATTTTAGTTGAACAAGTCATAATACACATCCAACAGTCGTTTGGAGTCAAAAGATTAAATGTTAAAATTTCATCGATATGGACCATTTTGGGGACGTTCGACAGGTCCGGAGTCATCGTTTTTCATCAGAAAATAAATTTTTCGGACTATACCAAAAATGATTCAAAATGTCAAATGGATCGTGCCTCATGTTGAATAACCACTTTTCAACCCATCAGAGTGACCAAAATTGCCATTTTTACAAAATGCCAAAATTGCCATTTTGTCAAAATCAGTCGTTTGGAGTCAAGAGATTAAATGTTAAAATTTCTTCGAGATGGACCATTTCGGGGGCGTTCGACAGGTCTGGAGTCATCATTTTTCATCAGAAAATTAATTTTTTGGACTGTACCAAAAATGATTCAAAATGTCAAATGGATCATGCCTCATGTTGAATAACCACTTTTTAACCCCGCAGAGTGACCAAAATTGCCATTTTTATAGAGTTTTGCTTACTAAAAAGCTTAATTTTTTACCAATTCCAGGCACATAAATGACTTTAAACACACTTATTTTAGTTGAAAAAGTCTTAATTCACATCCAACAGTCGTTTGGAGTCAAAAGATTAAATGTTAAAATTTCATCGATATGGACCATTTTGGGGACGTTTGACAGGTCCAGAGTCATCGTTTTTCATCAGAAAATTAATTTTTCGGACTGTACCAAAAATATTTCAAAATGTCAAATGGATCGTGCCTCATGTTGAATAACCACTTTTTAACCCCTCATAGTGACCAAAATTGCCATTTTTTACAGAGTTTTGCTTACTCAAAAGCTTCAATTTTGACCAATTTCAGGCACATAAATGTCTTTAAACACACTTATTTTAGTTGAAAAAGTCATAATTCACATCCAACAGTTGTTTGGAGTCAAAAGATTAAATGTTAAAATTTCATCGATATGGACCATTTTGGGGACGTTCGACAGGTCCGGAGTCATCGTTTTTCATCAGAAATTTAATTTTTCGGACTATACCAAAAAAGATTCATGTTGAATAACCACTTTTTAACCCTTCAGAGTGACCAAAATTGCCATTTTTACAGTTTTGCTTACTCAAAAGCTTCAATTTTGACCAATTTCAGGCACATAAATGACTTTAAACACACTAATTTTAGTTGAAAAAGTCATAATACACATCCAACAGTCGTTTGGAGTCAAAAGATTAAATGTTAAAATGTCATCGATATGGACCATTTTGGGGACGTTCGACAGGTCCGGAGTCATCGTTTTTCATCAGAAAATAAATTTTTCGGACTATACCAAAAATGATTCAAAATGTCAAATGGATCGTGCCTCATGTTGAATAACCACTCTTTAACCCATCAGAGTGACCAAAATTGCCATTTTTACAAAATGCCAAAATTGCCATTTTGTCAAAATCAGTCGTTTGGAGTCAAGAGATTAAATGTTAACATTTCTTCGAGATGGACCATTTCGGGGGCGTTCGACAGGTCTGGAGTCATCGTTTTTCATCAGAAAATTAATTTTTTGGACTGTACCAAAAATGATTCAAAATGTCAAATGGATCATGCCTCATGTTGAATAACCACTTTTTAACCCCGCAGAGTGACCAAAATTGCCATTTTTATAGAGTTTTGCTTACTAAAAAGCTCAATTTTTTACCAATTTCAGGCACATAAATGACTTTAAACACACTTATTTTAGTTGAAAAAGTCTTAATTCACATCCAACAGTCGTTTGGAGTCAAAAGATTAAATGTTAAAATTTCATCGATATGGACCATTTTGGGGACGTTTGACAGGTCCAGAGTCATCGTTTTTCATCAGAAAATTAATTTTTCGGACTGTACCAAAAATAATTCAAAATGTCAAATGGATCGTGCCTCATGTTGAATAACCACTTTTTAACCCCTCATAATTGCCATTTTTTACAGAGTTTTGCTTACTCAAAAGCTTCAATTTTGACCAATTTCAGGCACATAAATGTCTTTAAACACACTTATTTTAGTTGAAAAAGTCATAATTCACATCCAACAGTTGTTTGGAGTCAAAAGATTAAATGTTAAAATTTCATCGATATGGACCATTTTGGGGACGTTCGACAGGTCCGGAGTCATCGTTTTTCATCAGAAATTTAATTTTTCGGACTATACCAAAAAAGATTCATGTTGAATAACCACTTTTTAACCCTTCAGAGTGACCAAAATTGCCATTTTTACAGTTTTGCTTACTCAAAAGCTTCAATTTTGACCAATTTCAGGCACATAAATGAATTTAAACACACTTATTTTAGTTTAAAAATCTTAATTCACATCCAACAGTCGTTTGGAGTCAAAAGATTAAATGTTAACATTTCATCGATAAGGACCATTTTGGGGACGTTCGACAGGTCCGGTGTCATCATTTTTCATCAGAAAATTAATTTTTCAGACTGTACCAAAAATAATTGAAAATGTCAAATGGATCGTGCCTCATGTTGAATAACCACTTTTTATCCCCTCAGAGTGACCAAAAATTGCCATTTTTACAGAGTTTTGCTTACTAAAAAGCTTCATTTTTGACCAATTTCAGGCACATAAATGACTTTAAACACACTTATTTTAGTTGAAAAAGTCTTAATTCACATCCAACAGTCGTTTGGAGTCAAAAGATTAAATGTTAAAATTTCATCGATAAGGACCAGTTTGGGGACGTTCGACAGGTCCAGAGTCATCGTTTTTCATCAGAAATTTAATTTTTCGGACTATACCAAAAATGATTCAAAATATCAAATGGATCGTGCCTCATGTTGAATAACCACCTTTTAACCCTTCAGAGTGACCAAAATTGCCATTTTTACAGTTTTGCTTACTCAAAAGCTTCAATTTTGACCAATTTCAGGCACATAAATGACTTTAAACACACTTATTTTAGTTGAAAAAGTCATAATTCACATCCAACAGTCTTTTGGAGTCAAAAGATTAAATGTTAAACTTCTATCGATAAGGACCAGTTTGGGGACGTTCGACAGGTCCGGAGTCATCGTTTTTCATCAGAAAATTAATTTTTCGGACTATACCAAAAATGATTCAAAATGTCAAATGGATAGTGCCTCATGTTGAATAACCACTTTTTAACCCCTCAGAGTGACCAAAATTGCCATTTTTACAAAGTTTTGCTTACTCAAAAGCTTCAATTTTGACCAATTTCAGGCACATAAATGACTTTAAAGACACTTATTTTAGTTGAAAAAGTCTTAATTCACATCCAACAGTCGTTTGGAGTCAAAAGATTAAATGTTAAAATTTCATCGATAAGGACCAGTTTGGGGACGTTCGACAGGTCCGGAGTCATCGTTTTTCATCAGAAAATTAATTTTTCGTACTGTACCAAAAATGATTCAAAATGTCAAATGGATCGTGCCTCATGTTGAATAACCACTTTTTAACCCCATCAGAGTGACCAAAATTGTCATTTTTACAGTTTTGCTTACTCAAAAGCTTCAATTTTGACCAATTTCAGGCACATAAATGACGTTAAACACACTTATTTTAGTTGAAAAAGTCTTATTTCACATCCAACAGTCGTTTGGAGTCAAAAGATTAAATGTTAAAATTTCATCCATATTGACCATTTTGGGAACGTTCGACAGGTCCGGAGTCATCGTTTTTCATCTGAAAATAAAGTTTTAGGACTGTACCAAAAATGATTCAAAATGTCAAATGGATCGTGCCTCATGTTGAATAACCACTTTTTAACCCCTCAGAGTGACCAAAATTGGCATTTTTACAGAGTTTTGCTTACTCAAAAGCTACAATTTTGACCAATTTCAGGCACATAAATGACTTTAAACACACTTATTTTAGTTGAAAAAGTCATAATTCACATCCAACAGTCGTTTTGAGTCAAAAGATTAAATGTTAAAATTTCATCGATATGGACCATTTTGCGGACCTTCGACAGGTCCGGAGTCATCGTTTTTCATCAGAAATTTAATTTTTCGGACTATACCAAAAATGATTCAAAATATCAAATGGATCGTGCCTCATGTTGAATAACCACCTTTTAACCCCTCAGAGTGACCAAAATTGGCATTTTTACAGAGTTTTGCTTACTCAAAAGCTACAATTTTGACCAATTTCAGGCACATAAATGACTTTAAACACACTTATTTTAGTTGAAAAAGTCATAATTCACATCCAACAGTCGTTTTGAGTCAAAAGATTAAATGTTAAAATTTCATCGATATGGACCATTTTGCGGACGTTCGACAGGTCCGGAGTCATCGTTTTTCATCAGAAATTTAATTTTTCGGACTACACCAAAAATGATTCAAAATATCAAATGGATCGTGCCTCATGTTGAATAACCACCTTTTAACCCTTCAGAGTGACCAAAATTGCCATTTTTACAGTTTTGCTTACTCAAAAGCTTCAATTTTGACCAATTTCAGGCACATAAATGACTTTAAACACACTTATTTTAGTTGAAAAAGTCATAATTCACATCCAACAGTCTTTTGGAGTCAAAAGATTAAATGTTAAACTTCTATCGATAAGGACCAGTTTGGGGACGTTCGACAGGTCCGGAGTCATCGTTTTTCATCAGAAAATTAATTTTTCGGACTATACCAAAAATGATTCAAAATGTCAAATGGATCGTGCCTCATGTTGAATAACCACTTTTTAACCCCTCAGAGTGACCAAAATTGCCATTTTTACAAAGTTTTGCTTACTCAAAAGCTTCAATTTTGACCAATTTCAGGCACATAAATGACTTTAAACACACTTATTTTAGTTGAAAAAGTCATAATTCACATCCAACAGTCGTTTGGAGTCAAAAGATTAAATGTTAAAATTTTATCGATATGGACCATTTTGGGGACGTTCGACATGTCCGGAGTCATCGTTTTTCATCAGAAATTTAAGTTTTTCGGACTACACCAAAAATGATTCAAAATGTCAAATGGATCGTGCCTCATGTTGAATAACCACTTTTTAACCCCTCAGAATGACCAAAATTGCCATATTTATAGAGTTTTGCTTACTCAAAAGCTTCAATGTTGACCAATTTCAGGCACATAAATGACTTTAAACACACTTATTTTAGTTGAAAAAGTCATAATTCACATCCAACAGTCGTTTTGAGTCAAAAGATTAAGTCTTAAAATTTCATCGATATGGACCATTTTCGGGACGTTCGACAGGTCCGGAGTCATCGTTTTTCATCAGAAAATTAATTTTTCGGACTGTCCCAAAAATAATTCAAAATGTCAAATGGATCGTGCCTCATTTTGAACAACCACTTTTTATCCCCTCAGAGTGACCAAAATTGCCATTTTTACAGAGTTTTGCTTACTCAAAAGCTTCAATTTTGACCAATTTCAGGCACATAAATGACTTTAAACACACTAATTTTAGTTGAAAAAGTCATAATACACATCCAACAGTCGTTTGGAGTCAAAAGATTAAATGTTAAAATTTCATCGATATGGACCATTTTGGGGACGTTCGACAGGTCCGGAGTCATCGTTTTTCATCAGAAAATAAATTTTTCGGACTATACCAAAAATGATTCAAAATGTCAAATGGATCGTGCCTCATGTTGAATAACCACTTTTTAACCCCATCAGAGTGACCAAAATTGTCATTTTTACAGAGTTTTGCTTACTCAAAAGCTTCAATTTTGACCAATTTCAGGCACATAAATGACGTTAAACACACTTATTTTAGTTGAAAAAGTCTTATTTCACATCCAACAGTCGTTTGGAGTCAAAAGATTCAATGTTAAAATTTCATCCATATTGACCATTTTGGGAACGTTCGACAGGTCCGGAGTCATCGTTTTTCATCAGAAAATTAATTTTTCGGACTGTACCAAAAAAGATTCAAAATGTCAAATGGATCGTGCCTCATGTTGAATAACCACTTTTTAACCCCTCAGAGTGACCAAAATTGGCATTTTTACAGAGTTTTGCTTACTCAAAAGCTACAATTTTGACCAATTTCAGGCACATAAATGACTTTAAACACACTTATTTTAGTTGAAAAAGTCATAATTCACATCCAACAGTCGTTTTGAGTCAAAAGATTAAATCTTAAAATTTTATCGATATGGACCATTTTCGGGACGTTCGACAGGTCCGGAGTCATCGTTTTTCATCAGAAAATTAATTTTTCGGACTGTCCCAAAAATAATTCAAAATGTCAAATGGATCGTGCCTCATTTTGAACAACCACTTTTTATCCCCTCAGAGTGACCAAAATTGACATTTTTACAGAGTTTTGCTTACTCAAAAGCTTCAATTTTGACCAATTTCAGGCACATAAATGACTTTAAACACACTAATTTTAGTTGAAAAAGTCATAATACACATCCAACAGTCGTTTGGAGTCAAAAGATTAAATGTTAAAATTTCATCGATATGGACCATTTTGGGGACGTTCGACAGGTCCGGAGTCATCGTTTTTCATCAGAAAATACATTTTTCGGACTATACCAAAAATGATTCAAAATGTCAAATGGATCGTGCCTCATGTTGAATAACCACTTTTTAACCCATCAGAGTGACCAAAATTGCCATTTTTACAAAATGCCAAAATTGCCATTTTGTCAAAATCAGTCGTTTGGAGTCAAGAGATTAAATGTTAAAATTTCTTCGAGATGGACCATTTCGGGGGCGTTCGACAGGTCTGGAGTCATCATTTTTCATCAGAAAATTAATTTTTTGGACTGTACCAAAAATGATTCAAAATGTCAAATGGATCATGCCTCATGTTGAATAACCACTTTTTAACCCCGCAGAGTGACCAAAATTGCCATTTTTATAGAGTTTTGCTTACTAAAAAGCTTAATTTTTTACCAATTCCAGGCACATAAATGAATTTAAACACACTTATTTTAGTTGAAAAAGTCTTAATTCACATCCAACAGTCGTTTGGAGTCAAAAGATTAAATGTTAAAATTTCATCGATATGGACCATTTTGGGGACGTTTGACAGGTCCAGAGTCATCGTTTTTCATCAGAAAATTAATTTTTCAGACTGTACCAAAAATATTTCAAAATGTCAAATGGATCGTGCCTCATGTTGAATAACCACTTTTTAACCCCTCATAGTGACCAAAATTGCCATTTTTTACAGAGTTTTGCTTACTCAAAAGCTTCAATTTTGACCAATTTCAGGCACATAAATGTCTTTAAACACACTTATTTTAGTTGAAAAAGTCATAATTCACATCCAACAGTTGTTTGGAGTCAAAAGATTAAATGTTAAAATTTCATCGATATGGACCATTTTGGGGACGTTCGACAGGTCCGGAGTCATCGTTTTTCATCAGAAATTTAATTTTTCGGACTATACCAAAAAAGATTCATGTTGAATAACCACTTTTTAACCCTTCAGAGTGACCAAAATTGCAATTTTTACAGTTTTGCTTACTCAAAAGCTTCAATTTTGACCAATTTCAGGCACATAAATGACTTTAAACACACTTATTTTAGTTGAAAAAGTCTTAATTCACATCCAACAGTCGTTTGGAGTCAAAAGATTAAATGTTAAAATTTCATCGATAAGGACCAGTTTGGGGACGTTCGACAGGTCCAGAGTCATCGTTTTTCATCAGAAATTTAATTTTTCGGACTATACCAAAAATGATTCAAAATATCAAATGGATCGTGCCTCATGTTGAATAACCACCTTTTAACCCTTCAGAGTGACCAAAATTGCCATTTTTACAGTTTTGCTTACTCAAAAGCTTCAATTTTGACCAATTTCAGGCACATAAATGACTTTAAACACACTTATTTTAGTTGAAAAAGTCATAATTCACATCCAACAGTCTTTTGGAGTCAAAAGATTAAATGTTAAACTTCTATCGATAAGGACCAGTTTGGGGACGTTCGACAGGTCCGGAGTCATCGTTTTTCATCAGAAAATTAATTTTTCGGACTATACCAAAAATGATTCAAAATGTCAAATGGATCGTGCCTCATGTTGAATAACCACTTTTTAACCCCTCAGAGTGACCAAAATTGCCATTTTTACAAAGTTTTGCTTACTCAAAAGCTTCAATTTTGACCAATTTCAGGCACATAAATGACTTTAAAGACACTTATTTTAGTTGAAAAAGTCTTAATTCACATCCAACAGTCGTTTGGAGTCAAAAGATTAAATGTTAAAATTTCATCGATAAGGACCAGTTTGGGGACGTTCGACTGGTCCGGAGTCATCGTTTTTCATCAGAAAATTAATTTTTCGTACTGTACCAAAAATGATTCAAAATGTCAAATGGATCGTGCCTCATGTTGAATAACCACTTTTTAACCCCATCAGAGTGACCAAAATTGTCATTTTTACAGAGTTTTGCTTACTCAAAAGCTTCAATTTTGACCAATTTCAGGCACATAAATGACGTTAAACACACTTATTTTAGTTGAAAAAGTCTTAATTCACATCCAACAGTCGTTTGGAGTCAAAAGATTAAATGTTAAAATTTCATCGATATGGACCATTTTGGGGACGTTTGACAGGTCCAGAGTCATCGTTTTTCATCAGAAAATTAATTTTTCAGACTGTACCAAAAATATTTCAAAATGTCAAATGGATCGTGCCTCATGTTGAATAACCACTTTTTAACCCCTCATAGTGACCAAAATTGCCATTTTTTACAGAGTTTTGCTTACTCAAAAGCTTCAATTTTGACCAATTTCAGGCACATAAATGTCTTTAAACACACTTATTTTAGTTGAAAAAGTCATAATTCACATCCAACAGTTGTTTGGAGTCAAAAGATTAAATGTTAAAATTTCATCGATATGGACCATTTTGGGGACGTTCGACAGGTCCGGAGTCATCGTTTTTCATCAGAAATTTAATTTTTCGGACTATACCAAAAAAGATTCATGTTGAATAACCACTTTTTAACCCTTCAGAGTGACCAAAATTGCAATTTTTACAGTTTTGCTTACTCAAAAGCTTCAATTTTGACCAATTTCAGGCACATAAATGACTTTAAACACACTTATTTTAGTTGAAAAAGTCTTAATTCACATCCAACAGTCGTTTGGAGTCAAAAGATTAAATGTTAAAATTTCATCGATAAGGACCAGTTTGGGGACGTTCGACAGGTCCAGAGTCATCGTTTTTCATCAGAAATTTAATTTTTCGGACTATACCAAAAATGATTCAAAATATCAAATGGATCGTGCCTCATGTTGAATAACCACCTTTTAACCCTTCAGAGTGACCAAAATTGCCATTTTTACAGTTTTGCTTACTCAAAAGCTTCAATTTTGACCAATTTCAGGCACATAAATGACTTTAAACACACTTATTTTAGTTGAAAAAGTCATAATTCACATCCAACAGTCTTTTGGAGTCAAAAGATTAAATGTTAAACTTCTATCGATAAGGACCAGTTTGGGGACGTTCGACAGGTCCGGAGTCATCGTTTTTCATCAGAAAATTAATTTTTCGGACTATACCAAAAATGATTCAAAATGTCAAATGGATCGTGCCTCATGTTGAATAACCACTTTTTAACCCCTCAGAGTGACCAAAATTGCCATTTTTACAAAGTTTTGCTTACTCAAAAGCTTCAATTTTGACCAATTTCAGGCACATAAATGACTTTAAAGACACTTATTTTAGTTGAAAAAGTCTTAATTCACATCCAACAGTCGTTTGGAGTCAAAAGATTAAATGTTAAAATTTCATCGATAAGGACCAGTTTGGGGACGTTCGACTGGTCCGGAGTCATCGTTTTTCATCAGAAAATTAATTTTTCGTACTGTACCAAAAATGATTCAAAATGTCAAATGGATCGTGCCTCATGTTGAATAACCACTTTTTAACCCCATCAGAGTGACCAAAATTGTCATTTTTACAGAGTTTTGCTTACTCAAAAGCTTCAATTTTGACCAATTTCAGGCACATAAATGACGTTAAACACACTTATTTTAGTTGAAAAAGTCTTATTTCACATCCAACAGTCGTTTGGAGTCAAAAGATTAAATGTTAAAATGTCATCCATATTGACCATTTTGGGAACGTTCGACAGGTCCGGAGTCATCGTTTTTCATCAGAAAATTAAGTTTTAGGACTGTACCAAAAATGATTCAAAATGTCAAATGGATCGTGCCTCATGTTGAATAACCACTTTTTAACCCCTCAGAGTGACCAAAATTGGCATTTTTACAGAGTTTTGCTTACTCAAAAGCTACAATTTTGACCAATTTCAGGCACATAAATGATTTTAAACACACTTATTTTAGTTGAAAAAGTCATAATTCACATCCAACAGTCGTTTTGAGTCAAAAGATTAAATGTTAAAATTTCATCGATATGGACCATTTTGCGGACCTTCGACAGGTCCGGAGTCATCGTTTTTCATCAGAAATTTAATTTTTCGGACTATACCAAAAATGATTCAAAATATCAAATGGATCGTGCCTCATGTTGAATAACCACCTTTTAACCCCTCAGAGTGACCAAAATTGGCATTTTTACAGAGTTTTGCTTACTCAAAAGCTACAATTTTGACCAATTTCAGGCACATAAATGACTTTAAACACACTTATTTTAGTTGAAAAAGTCATAATTCACATCCAACAGTCGTTTTGAGTCAAAAGATTAAATGTTAAAATTTCATCGATATGGACCATTTTGCGGACGTTCGACAGGTCCGGAGTCATCGTTTTTCATCAGAAATTTAATTTTTCGGACTACACCAAAAATTATTCAAAATATCAAATGGATCGTGCCTCATGTTGAATAACCACCTTTTAACCCTTCAGAGTGACCAAAATTGCCATTTTTACAGTTTTGCTTACTCAAAAGCTTCAATTTTGACCAATTTCAGGCACATAAATGACTTTAAACACACTTATTTTAGTTGAAAAAGTCATAATTCACATCCAACAGTCTTTTGGAGTCAAAAGATTAAATGTTAAACTTCTATCGATAAGGACCAGTTTGGGGACGTTCGACAGGTCCGGAGTCATCGTTTTTCATCAGAAAATTAATTTTTCGGACTATACCAAAAATGATTCAAAATGTCAAATGGATCGTGCCTCATGTTGAATAACCACTTTTTAACCCCTCAGAGTGACCAAAATTGCCATTTTTACAAAGTTTTGCTTACTCAAAAGCTTCAATTTTGACCAATTTCAGGCACATAAATGACTTTAAACACACTTATTTTAGTTGAAAAAGTCATAATTCACATCCAACAGTCGTTTGGAGTCAAAAGATTAAATGTTAAAATTTTATCGATATGGACCATTTTGGGGACGTTCGACATGTCCGGAGTCATCGTTTTTCATCAGAAATTTAAGTTTTTCGGACTACACCAAAAATGATTCAAAATGTCAAATGGATCGTGCCTCATGTTGAATAACCACTTTTTAACCCCTCAGAATGACCAAAATTGCCATATTTATAGAGTTTTGCTTACTCAAAAGCTTCAATGTTGACCAATTTCAGGCACATAAATGACTTTAAACACACTTATTTTAGTTGAAAAAGTCATAATTCACATCCAACAGTCGTTTTGAGTCAAAAGATTAAGTCTTAAAATTTCATCGATATGGACCATTTTCGGGACGTTCGACAGGTCCGGAGTCATCGTTTTTCATCAGAAAATTAATTTTTCGGACTGTCCCAAAAATAATTCAAAATGTCAAATGGATCGTGCCTCATTTTGAACAACCACTTTTTATCCCCTCAGAGTGACCAAAATTGCCATTTTTACAGAGTTTTGCTTACTCAAAAGCTTCAATTTTGACCAATTTCAGGCACATAAATGACTTTAAACACACTAATTTTAGTTGAAAAAGTCATAATACACATCCAACAGTCGTTTGGAGTAAAAAGATTAAATGTTAAAATTTCATCGATATGGACCATTTTGGGGACGTTCGACAGGTCCGGAGTCATCGTTTTTCATCAGAAAATAAATTTTTCGGACTATACCAAAAATGATTCAAAATGTCAAATGGATCGTGCCTCATGTTGAATAACCACTTTTTAACCCCATCAGAGTGACCAAAATTGTCATTTTTACAGAGTTTTGCTTACTCAAAAGCTTCAATTTTGACCAATTTCAGGCACATAAATGACGTTAAACACACTTATTTTAGTTGAAAAAGTCTTATTTCACATCCAACAGTCGTTTGGAGTCAAAAGATTCAATGTTAAAATTTCATCCATATTGACCATTTTGGGAACGTTCGACAGGTCCGGAGTCATCGTTTTTCATCAGAAAATTAATTTTTCGGACTGTACCAAAAAAGATTCAAAATGTCAAATGGATCGTGCCTCATGTTGAATAACCACTTTTTAACCCCTCAGAGTGACCAAAATTGGCATTTTTACAGAGTTTTGCTTACTCAAAAGCTACAATTTTGACCAATTTCAGGCACATAAATGACTTTAAACACACTTATTTTAGTTGAAAAAGTCATAATTCACATCCAACAGTCGTTTTGAGTCAAAAGATTAAATCTTAAAATTTCATCGATATGGACCATTTTCGGGACGTTCGACAGGTCCGGAGTCATCGTTTTTCATCAGAAAATTAATTTTTCGGACTGTCCCAAAAATAATTCAAAATGTCAAATGGATCGTGCCTCATTTTGAACAACCACTTTTTATCCCCTCAGAGTGACCAAAATTGACATTTTTACAGAGTTTTGCTTACTCAAAAGCTTCAATTTTGACCAATTTCAGGCACATAAATGACTTTAAACACACTAATTTTAGTTGAAAAAGTCATAATACACATCCAACAGTCGTTTGGAGTCAAAAGATTAAATGTTAAAATTTCATCGATATGGACCATTTTGGGGACGTTCGACAGGTCCGGAGTCATCGTTTTTCATCAGAAAATAAATTTTTCGGACTATACCAAAAATGATTCAAAATGTCAAATGGATCGTGCCTCATGTTGAATAACCACTTTTTAACCCATCAGAGTGACCAAAATTGCCATTTTTACAAAATGCCAAAATTGCCATTTTGTCAAAATCAGTCGTTTGGAGTCAAGAGATTAAATGTTAAAATTTCTTCGAGATGGACCATTTCGGGGGCGTTCGACAGGTCTGGAGTCATCATTTTTCATCAGAAAATTAATTTTTTGGACTGTACCAAAAATGATTCAAAATGTCAAATGGATCATGCCTCATGTTGAATAACCACTTTTTAACCCCGCAGAGTGACCAAAATTGCCATTTTTATAGAGTTTTGCTTACTAAAAAGCTTAATTTTTTACCAATTCCAGGCACATAAATGACTTTAAACACACTTATTTTAGTTGAAAAAGTCTTAATTCACATCCAACAGTCGTTTGGAGTCAAAAGATTAAATGTTAAAATTTCATCGATATGGACCATTTTGGGGACGTTTGACAGGTCCAGAGTCATCGTTTTTCATCAGAAAATTAATTTTTCGGACTGTACCAAAAATATTTCAAAATGTCAAATGGATCGTGCCTCATGTTGAATAACCACTTTTTAACCCCTCATAGTGACCAAAATTGCCATTTTTTACAGAGTTTTGCTTACTCAAAAGCTTCAATTTTGACCAATTTCAGGCACATAAATGTCTTTAAACACACTTATTTTAGTTGAAAAAGTCATAATTCACATCCAACAGTTGTTTGGAGTCAAAAGATTAAATGTTAAAATTTCATCGATATGGACCATTTTGGGGACGTTCGACAGGTCCGGAGTCATCGTTTTTCATCAGAAATTTAATTTTTCGGACTATACCAAAAAAGATTCATGTTGAATAACCACTTTTTAACCCTTCAGAGTGACCAAAATTGCCATTTTTACAGTTTTGCTTACTCAAAAGCTTCAATTTTGACCAATTTCAGGCACATAAATGACTTTAAACACACTTATTTTAGTTGAAAAAGTCTTAATTCACATCCAACAGTCGTTTGGAGTCAAAAGATTAAATGTTAAAATTTCATCGATAAGGACCAGTTTGGGGACGTTCGACAGGTCCAGAGTCATCGTTTTTCATCAGAAATTTAATTTTTCGGACTATACCAAAAATGATTCAAAATATCAAATGGATCGTGCCTCATGTTGAATAACCACCTTTTAACCCTTCAGAGTGACCAAAATTGCCATTTTTACAGTTTTGCTTACTCAAAAGCTTCAATTTTGACTAATTTCAGGCACATAAATGACTTTAAAGACACTTATTTTAGTTGAAAAAGTCTTAATTCACATCCAACAGTCGTTTGGAGTCAAAAGATTAAATGTTAAAATTTCATCGATAAGGACCAGTTTGGGGACGTTCGACAGGTCCGGAGTCATCGTTTTTCATCAGAAAATTAATTTTTCGTACTGTACCAAAAATGATTCAAAATGTCAAATGGATCGTGCCTCATGTTGAATAACCACTTTTTAACCCCATCAGAGTGACCAAAATTGTCATTTTTACAGAGTTTTGCTTACTCAAAAGCTTCAATTTTGACCAATTTCAGGCACATAAATGACGTTAAACACACTTATTTTAGTTGAAAAAGTCTTATTTCACATCCAACAGTCGTTTGGAGTCAAAAGATTAAATGTTAAAATTTCATCCATATTGACCATTTTGGGAACGTTCGACAGGTCCGGAGTCATCGTTTTTCATCAGAAAATTAAGTTTTAGGACTGTACCAAAAATGATTCAAAATGTCAAATGGATCGTGCCTCATGTTGAATAACCACTTTTTAACCCCTCAGAGTGACCAAAATTGGCATTTTTACAGAGTTTTGCTTACTCCAAAGCTACAATTTTGACCAATTTCAGGCACATAAATGACTTTAAACACACTTATTTTAGTTGAAAAAGTCATAATTCACATCCAACAGTCGTTTTGAGTCAAAAGATTAAATGTTAAAATTTCATCAATATGGACCATTTTGCGGACGTTCTACAGGTCCGGAGTCATCGTTTTTCATCAGAAAATTAATTTTTCGGACTATACCAAAAATGATTCAAAATGTCAAATGGATCGTGCCTCATGTTGAATAACCACTTTTTAACCCCTCAGAGTGCCCAAAAATGCCATTTTTACAAAGTTTTGCTTACTCAAAAGCTTCAATTTTGACCAATTTCAGGCACATAAATGACTTTAAACACACTTATTTTAGTTGAAAAAGTCATAATTCACATCCAACAGTCGTTTGGAGTCAAAAGATTAAATGTTAAAATTTCATCGATATGGACCATTTTGGGGACGTTCGACATGTCCGGAGTCATCGTTTTTCATCAGAAATTTAAGTTTTTCGGACTACACCAAAAATGATTCAAAATGTCAAATGGATCGTGCCTCATGTTGAATAACCACTTTTTAACCCCTCAGAATGACCAAAATTGCCATATTTATAGAGTTTTGCTTACCCCAAAGCTTCAATTTTGACCAATTTCAGGCACATAAATGACTTTAAACACACTTATTTTAGTTGAAAAAGTCACAATTCACATCCAACAGTCGTTTTGAGTCAAAAGATTAAATGTTAAAATTTCATCGATATGGACCATTTTGCGGACGTTCGACAGGTCCGGAGTCATCGTTTTTCATCAGAAATTTAATATTTCGGACTATACCAAAAATGATTCAAAATATCAAATGGATCGTGCCTCATGTTGAATAACCACCTTTTAACCCTTCAGAGTGACCAAAATTGCCATTTTTACAGTTTTGCTTACTCAAAAGCTTCAATTTTGACCAATTTCAGGCACATAAATGACTTTAAACACACTTATTTTAGTTGAAAAAGTCATAATTCACATCCAACAGTCTTTTGGAGTCAAAAGATTAAATGTTAAACTTCTATCGATAAGGACCAGTTTGGGGACGTTCGACAGGTCCGGAGTCATCGTTTTTCATCAGAAAATTAATTTTTCGGACTATACCAAAAATGATTCAAAATGTCAAATGGATCGTGCCTCATGTTGAATAACCACTTTTTAACCCCTCAGAGTGACCAAAATTGCCATTTTTACAAAGTTTTGCTTACTCAAAAGCTTCAATTTTGACCAATTTCAGGCACATAAATGACTTTAAACACACTTATTTTAGTTGAAAAAGTCATAATTCACATCCAACAGTCGTTTGGAGTCAAAAGATTAAATGTTAAAATTTTATCGATATGGACCATTTTGGGGACGTTCGACATGTCCGGAGTCATCGTTTTTCATCAGAAATTTAAGTTTTTCGGACTACACCAAAAATGATTCAAAATGTCAAATGGATCGTGCCTCATGTTGAATAACCACTTTTTAACCCCTCAGAATGACCAAAATTGCCATATTTATAGAGTTTTGCTTACTCAAAAGCTTCAATGTTGACCAATTTCAGGCACATAAATGACTTTAAACACACTTATTTTAGTTGAAAAAGTCATAATTCACATCCAACAGTCGTTTTGAGTCAAAAGATTAAGTCTTAAAATTTCATCGATATGGACCATTTTCGGGACGTTCGACAGGTCCGGAGTCATCGTTTTTCATCAGAAAATTAATTTTTCGGACTGTCCCAAAAATAATTCAAAATGTCAAATGGATCGTGCCTCATTTTGAACAACCACTTTTTATCCCCTCAGAGTGACCAAAATTGCCATTTTTACAGAGTTTTGCTTACTCAAAAGCTTCAATTTTGACCAATTTCAGGCACATAAATGACTTTAAACACACTAATTTTAGTTGAAAAAGTCATAATACACATCCAACAGTCGTTTGGAGTAAAAAGATTAAATGTTAAAATTTCATCGATATGGACCATTTTGGGGACGTTCGACAGGTCCGGAGTCATCGTTTTTCATCAGAAAATAAATTTTTCGGACTATACCAAAAATGATTCAAAATGTCAAATGGATCGTGCCTCATGTTGAATAACCACTTTTTAACCCCATCAGAGTGACCAAAATTGTCATTTTTACAGAGTTTTGCTTACTCAAAAGCTTCAATTTTGACCAATTTCAGGCACATAAATGACGTTAAACACACTTATTTTAGTTGAAAAAGTCTTATTTCACATCCAACAGTCGTTTGGAGTCAAAAGATTCAATGTTAAAATTTCATCCATATTGACCATTTTGGGAACGTTCCACAGGTCCGGAGTCATCGTTTTTCATCAGAAAATTAATTTTTCGGACTGTACCAAAAAAGATTCAAAATGTCAAATGGATCGTGCCTCATGTTGAATAACCACTTTTTAACCCCTCAGAGTGACCAAAATTGGCATTTTTACAGAGTTTTGCTTACTCAAAAGCTACAATTTTGACCAATTTCAGGCACATAAATGACTTTAAACACACTTATTTTAGTTGAAAAAGTCATAATTCACATCCAACAGTCGTTTTGAGTCAAAAGATTAAATCTTAAAATTTCATCGATATGGACCATTTTCGGGACGTTCGACAGGTCCGGAGTCATCGTTTTTCATCAGAAAATTAATTTTTCGGACTGTCCCAAAAATAATTCAAAATGTCAAATGGATCGTGCCTCATTTTGAACAACCACTTTTTATCCCCTCAGAGTGACCAAAATTGACATTTTTACAGAGTTTTGCTTACTCAAAAGCTTCAATTTTGACCAATTTCAGGCACATAAATGACTTTAAACACACTAATTTTAGTTGAAAAAGTCATAATACACATCCAACAGTCGTTTGGAGTCAAAAGATTAAATGTTAAAATTTCATCGATATGGACCATTTTGGGGACGTTCGACAGGTCCGGAGTCATCGTTTTTCATCAGAAAATAAATTTTTCGGACTATACCAAAAATGATTCAAAATGTCAAATGGATCGTGCCTCATGTTGAATAACCACTTTTTAACCCATCAGAGTGACCAAAATTGCCATTTTTACAAAATGCCAAAATTGCCATTTTGTCAAAATCAGTCGTTTGGAGTCAAGAGATTAAATGTTAAAATTTCTTCGAGATGGACCATTTCGGGGGCGTTCGACAGGTCTGGAGTCATCATTTTTCATCAGAAAATTAATTTTTTGGACTGTACCAAAAATGATTCAAAATGTCAAATGGATCATGCCTCATGTTGAATAACCACTTTTTAACCCCGCAGAGTGACCAAAATTGCCATTTTTATAGAGTTTTGCTTACTAAAAAGCTTAATTTTTTACCAATTCCAGGCACATAAATGACTTTAAACACACTTATTTTAGTTGAAAAAGTCTTAATTCACATCCAACAGTCGTTTGGAGTCAAAAGATTAAATGTTAAAATTTCATCGATATGGACCATTTTGGGGACGTTTGACAGGTCCAGAGTCATCGTTTTTCATCAGAAAATTAATTTTTCGGACTGTACCAAAAATATTTCAAAATGTCAAATGGATCGTGCCTCATGTTGAATAACCACTTTTTAACCCCTCATAGTGACCAAAATTGCCATTTTTTACAGAGTTTTGCTTACTCAAAAGCTTCAATTTTGACCAATTTCAGGCACATAAATGTCTTTAAACACACTTATTTTAGTTGAAAAAGTCATAATTCACATCCAACAGTTGTTTGGAGTCAAAAGATTAAATGTTAAAATTTCATCGATATGGACCATTTTGGGGACGTTCGACAGGTCCGGAGTCATCGTTTTTCATCAGAAATTTAATTTTTCGGACTATACCAAAAAAGATTCATGTTGAATAACCACTTTTTAACCCTTCAGAGTGACCAAAATTGCCATTTTTACAGTTTTGCTTACTCAAAAGCTTCAATTTTGACCAATTTCAGGCACATAAATGACTTTAAACACACTTATTTTAGTTGAAAAAGTCTTAATTCACATCCAACAGTCGTTTGGAGTCAAAAGATTAAATGTTAAAATTTCATCGATAAGGACCAGTTTGGGGACGTTCGACAGGTCCAGAGTCATCGTTTTTCATCAGAAATTTAATTTTTCGGACTATACCAAAAATGATTCAAAATATCAAATGGATCGTGCCTCATGTTGAATAACCACCTTTTAACCCTTCAGAGTGACCAAAATTGCCATTTTTACAGTTTTGCTTACTCAAAAGCTTCAATTTTGACCAATTTCAGGCACATAAATGACTTTAAAGACACTTATTTTAGTTGAAAAAGTCTTAATTCACATCCAACAGTCGTTTGGAGTCAAAAGATTAAATGTTAAAATTTCATCGATAAGGACCAGTTTGGGGACGTTCGACAGGTCCGGAGTCATCGTTTTTCATCAGAAAATTAATTTTTCGTACTGTACCAAAAATGATTCAAAATGTCAAATGGATCGTGCCTCATGTTGAATAACCACTTTTTAACCCCATCAGAGTGACCAAAATTGTCATTTTTACAGAGTTTTGCTTACTCAAAAGCTTCAATTTTGACCAATTTCAGGCACATAAATGACGTTAAACACACTTATTTTAGTTGAAAAAGTCTTATTTCACATCCAACAGTCGTTTGGAGTCAAAAGATTAAATGTTAAAATTTCATCCATATTGACCATTTTGGGAACGTTCGACAGGTCCGGAGTCATCGTTTTTCATCAGAAAATTAAGTTTTAGGACTGTACCAAAAATGATTCAAAATGTCAAATGGATCGTGCCTCATGTTGAATAACCACTTTTTAACCCCTCAGAGTGACCAAAATTGGCATTTTTACAGAGTTTTGCTTACTCCAAAGCTACAATTTTGACCAATTTCAGGCACATAAATGACTTTAAACACACTTATTTTAGTTGAAAAAGTCATAATTCACATCCAACAGTCGTTTTGAGTCAAAAGATTAAATGTTAAAATTTCATCAATATGGACCATTTTGCGGACGTTCTACAGGTCCGGAGTCATCGTTTTTCATCAGAAATTTAATTTTTCGGACTATACCAAAAATGATTCAAAATATCAAATGGATCGTGCCTCATGTTGAATAACCACCTTTTAACCCTTCAGAGTGACCAAAATTGCCATTTTTACAGTTTTGCTTACTCAAAAGCTTCAATTTTGACCAATTTCAGGCACATAAATGACTTTAAACACACTTATTTTAGTTGAAAAAGTCATAATTCACATCCAACAGTCTTTTGGAGTCAAAAGATTAAATGTTAAACTTCTATCGATAAGGACCAGTTTGGGGACGTTCGACAGGTCCGGAGTCATCGTTTTTCATCAGAAAATTAATTTTTCGGACTATACCAAAAATGATTCAAAATGTCAAATGGATCGTGCCTCATGTTGAATAACCACTTTTTAACCCCTCAGAGTGCCCAAAATTGCCATTTTTACAAAGTTTTGCTTACTCAAAAGCTTCAATTTTGACCAATTTCAGGCACATAAATGACTTTAAACACACTTATTTTAGTTGAAAAAGTCATAATTCACATCCAACAGTCGTTTGGAGTCAAAAGATTAAATGTTAAAATTTCATCGATATGGACCATTTTGGGGACGTTCGACATGTCCGGAGTCATCGTTTTTCATCAGAAATTTAAGTTTTTCGGACTACACCAAAAATGATTCAAAATGTCAAATGGATCGTGCCTCATGTTGAATAACCACTTTTTAACCCCTCAGAATGACCAAAATTGCCATATTTATAGAGTTTTGCTTACCCCAAAGCTTCAATTTTGACCAATTTCAGGCACATAAATGACTTTAAACACACTTATTTTAGTTGAAAAAGTCACAATTCACATCCAACAGTCGTTTTGAGTCAAAAGATTAAATGTTAAAATTTCATCGATATGGACCATTTTGCGGACGTTCGACAGGTCCGGAGTCATCGTTTTTCATCAGAAATTTAATTTTTCGGACTATACCAAAAATGATTCAAAATATCAAATGGATCGTGCCTCATGTTGAATAACCACCTTTTAACCCTTCAGAGTGACCAAAATTGCCATTTTTACAGTTTTGCTTACTCAAAAGCTTCAATTTTGACCAATTTCAGGCACATAAATGACTTTAAACACACTTATTTTAGTTGAAAAAGTCATAATTCACATCCAACCGTCTTTTGGAGTCAAAAGATTAAATGTTAAACTTCTATCGATAAGGACCAGTTTGGGGACGTTCGACAGGTCCGGAGTCATCGTTTTTCATCAGAAAATTAATTTTTCGGACTATACCAAAAATGATTCAAAATGTCAAATGGATCGTGCCTCATGTTGAATAACCACTTTTTAACCCCTCAGAGTGACCAAAATTGCCATTTTTACAAAGTTTTGCTTACTCAAAAGCTTCAATTTTGACCAATTTCAGGCACATAAATGACTTTAAACACACTTATTTTAGTTGAAAAAGTCATAATTCACATCCAACAGTCGTTTGGAGTCAAAAGATTAAATGTTAAAATTTCATCGATAAGGACCAGTTTGGGGACGTTCGACAGGTCCGGAGTCATCGTTTTTCATCAGAAAATTAATTTTTCGTACTGTACCAAAAATGATTCAAAATGTCAAATGGATCGTGCCTCATGTTGAATAACCACTTTTTAACCCCATCAGAGTGACCAAAATTGTCATTTTTACAGAGTTTTGCTTACTCAAAAGCTTCAATTTTGACCAATTTCAGGCACATAAATGACGTTAAACACACTTATTTTACTTGAAAAAGTCTTATTTCACATCCAACAGTCGTTTGGAGTCAAAAGATTAAATGTTAAAATTTCATCCATATTGACCATTTTGGGAACGTTCGACAGGTCCGGAGTCATCGTTTTTCATCAGAAAATTAAGTTTTAGGACTGTACCAAAAATGATTCAAAATGTCAAATGGATCGTGCCTCATGTTGAATAACCACTTTTTAACCCCTCAGAGTGACCAAAATTGGCATTTTTACAGAGTTTTGCTTACTCAAAAGCTACAATTTTGACCAATTTCAGGCACATAAATGACTTTAAACACACTTATTTTAGTTGAAAAAGTCATAATTCACATCCAACAGTCGTTTTGAGTCAAAAGATTAAATGTTAAAATTTCATCGATATGGACCATTTTGCGGACGTTCGACAGGTCCGGAGTCATCGTTTTTCATCAGAAATTTAATTTTTCGGACTATACCAAAAATGATTCAAAATATCAAATGGATCGTGCCTCATGTTGAATAACCACCTTTTAACCCTTCAGAGTGACCAAAATTGCCATTTTTACAGTTTTGCTTACTCAAAAGCTTCAATTTTGACCAATTTCAGGCACATAAATGACTTTAAACACACTTATTTTAGTTGAAAAAGTCATAATTCACATCCAACAGTCGTTTGGAGTCAAAAGATTAAATGTTAAAATTTCATCGATATGGACCATTTTGGGGACGTTCGACATGTCCGGAGTCATCGTTTTTCATCAGAAATTTAAGTTTTTCGGACTACACCAAAAATGATTCAAAATGTCAAATGGATCGTGCCTCATGTTGAATAACCACTTTTTAACCCCTCAGAATGACCAACATTGCCATATTTATAGAGTTTTGCTTACTCAAAAGCTTCAATTTTGACCAATTTCAGGCACATAAATGACTTTAAACACACTTATTTTAGTTGAAAAAGTCACAATTCACATCCAACAGTCGTTTTGAGTCAAAAGATTAAATGTTAAAATTTCATCGATATGGACCATTTTGCGGACGTTCGACAGGTCCGGAGTCATCGTTTTTCATCAGAAATTTAATATTTCGGACTATACCAAAAATGATTCAAAATATCAAATGGATCGTGCCTCATGTTGAATAACCACCTTTTAACCCCTCAGAGTGACCAAAATTGGCATTTTTACAGAGTTTTGCTTACTCAAAAGCTACAATTTTGACCAATTTCAGGCACATAAATGACTTTAAACACACTTATTTTAGTTGAAAAAGTCATAATTCACATCCAACAGTCGTGTTGAGTCAAAAGATTAAATGTTAAAATTTCATCGATATGGACCATTTTGCGGACGTTCGACAGGTCCGGAGTCATCGTTTTTCATCAGAAATTTAATTTTTCGGACTATACCAAAAATGATTCAAAATATCAAATGGATCGTGCCTCATGTTGAATAACCACCTTTTAACCCTTCAGAGTGACCAAAATTGCCATTTTTACAGTTTTGCTTACTCAAAAGCTTCAATTTTGACCAATTTCAGGCACATAAATGACTTTAAACACACTTATTTTAGTTGAAAAAGTCATAATTCACATCCAACAGTCTTTTGGAGTCAAAAGATTAAATGTTAAACTTCTATCGATAAGGACTAGTTTGGGGACGTTCGACAGGTCCGGAGTCATCGTTTTTCATCAGAAAATTAATTTTTCGGACTATACCAAAAATGATTCAAAATGTCAAATGGATCGTGCCTCATGTTGAATAACCACTTTTTAACCCCTCAGAGTGACCAAAATTGCCATTTTTACAAAGTTTTGCTTACTCAAAAGCTTCAATTTTGACCAATTTCAGGCACATAAATGACTTTAAACACACTTATTTTAGTTGAAAAAGTCATAATTCACATCCAACAGTCGTTTGGAGTCAAAAGATTAAATGTTAAAATTTCATCGATAAGGACCAGTTTGGGGACGTTCGACAGGTCCGGGGTCATCGTTTTTCATCAGAAAATTAATTTTTCGTACTATACCAAAAATGATTCAAAATGTCAAATGGATCGTGCCTCATGTTGAATAACCACTTTTTAACCCCATCAGAGTGACCAAAATTGTCATTTTTACAGAGTTTTGCTTACTCAAAAGCTTCAATTTTGACCAATTTCAGGCACATAAATGACGTTAAACACACTTATTTTAGTTGAAAAAGTCTTATTTCACATCCAACAGTCGTTTGGAGTCAAAAGATTAAATGTTAAAATTTCATCCATATTGACCATTTTGGGAACGTTCGACAGGTCCGGAGTCATCGTTTTTCATCAGAAAATTAAGTTTTAGGACTGTACCAAAAATGATTCAAAATGTCAAATGGATCGTGCCTCATGTTGAATAACCACTTTTTAACCCCTCAGAGTGACCAAAATTGGCATTTTTACAGAGTTTTGCTTACTCAAAAGCTACAATTTTGACCAATTTCAGGCACATAAATGACTTTAAACACACTTATTTTAGTTGAAAAAGTCATAATTCACATCAACAGTCGTTTTGAGTCAAAAGATTAAATGTTAAAATTTCATCGATATGGACCATTTTGCGGACGTTCGACAGGTCCGGAGTCATCGTTTTTCATCAGAAATTTAATTTTTCGGACTATACCAAAAATGATTCAAAATATCAAATGGATCGTGCCTCATGTTGAATAACCACCTTTTAACCCTTCAGAGTGACCAAAATTGCCATTTTTACAGTTTTGCTTACTCAAAAGCTTCAATTTTGACCAATTTCAGGCACATAAATGACTTTAAACACACTTATTTTAGTTGAAAAAGTCATAATTCACATCCAACAGTCTTTTGGAGTCAAAAGATTAAATGTTAAACTTCTATCGATAAGGACCAGTTTGGGGACGTTCGACAGGTCCGGAGTCATCGTTTTTCATCAGAAAATTAATTTTTCGGACTATACCAAAAATGATTCAAAATGTCAAATGGATCGTGCCTCATGTTGAATAACCACTTTTTAACCCCTCAGAGTGACCAAAATTGCCATTTTTACAAAGTTTTGCTTACTCAAAAGCTTCAATTTTGACCAATTTCAGGCACATAAATGACTTTAAACACACTTATTTTAGTTGAAAAAGTCATAATTCACATCCAACAGTCGTTTGGAGTCAAAAGATTAAATGTTAAAATTTCATCGATATGGACCATTTTGGGGACGTTCGACATGTCCGGAGTCATCGTTTTTCATCAGAAATTTAAGTTTTTCGGACTACACCAAAAATGATTCAAAATGTCAAATGGATCGTGCCTCATGTTGAATAACCACTTTTTAACCCCTCAGAATGACCAACATTGCCATATTTATAGAGTTTTGCTTACTCAAAAGCTTCAATTTTGACCAATTTCAGGCACATAAATGACTTTAAACACACTTATTTTAGTTGAAAAAGTCACAATTCACATCAAACAGTTGTTTGGAGTCAAAAGATTAAATGTTAAAATTTCATCGATATTGACCATTTTGGGAACGTTCGACAGGTCCGGAGTCATCGTTTTTCATCTGAAAATAAAGTTTTAGGACTGTACCAAAAATGATTCAAAATGTCAAATGGATCGTGCCTCATGTTGAATAACCACTTTTTAACCCCTCAGAGTGACCAAAATTGGCATTTTTACAGAGTTTTGCTTACTCAAAAGCTACAATTTTGACCAATTTCAGGCACATAAATGACTTTAAACACACTTATTTTAGTTGAAAAAGTCATAATTCACATCCAACAGTCGTTTTGAGTCAAAAGATTAAATGTTAAAATTTCATCGATATGGACCATTTTGCGGACGTTCGACAGGTCCGGAGTCATCGTTTTTCATCAGAAATTTAATTTTTCGGACTATACCAAAAATGATTCAAAATATCAAATGGATCGTGCCTCATGTTGAATAACCACCTTTTAACCCCTCAGAGTGACCAAAATTGGCATTTTTACAGAGTTTTGCTTACTCAAAAGCTACAATTTTGACCAATTTCAGGCACATAAATGACTTTAAACACACTTATTTTAGTTGAAAAAGTCATAATTCACATCCAACAGTCGTTTTGAGTCAAAAGATTAAATGTTAAAATTTCATCGATATGGACCATTTTGCGGACGTTCGACAGGTCCGGAGTCATCGTTTTTCATCAGAAATTTAATTTTTCGGACTATACCAAAAATGATTCAAAATATCAAATGGATCGTGCCTCATGTTGAATAACCACCTTTTAACCCTTCAGAGTGACCAAAATTGCCATTTTTACAGTTTTGCTTACTCAAAAGCTTCAATTTTGACCAATTTCAGGCACATACATGACTTTAAACACACTTATTTTAGTTGAAAAAGTCATAATTCACATCCAACAGTCTTTTGGAGTCAAAAGATTAAATGTTAAACTTCTATCGATAAGGACCAGTTTGGGGACGTTCGACAGGTCCGGAGTCATCGTTTTTCATCAGAAAATTAATTTTTCGGACTATACCAAAAATGATTCAAAATGTCAAATGGATCGTGCCTCATGTTGAATAACCACTTTTTAACCCCTCAGAGTGACCAAAATTGCCATTTTTACAAAGTTTTGCTTACTCAAAAGCTTCAATTTTGACCAATTTCAGGCACATAAATGACTTTAAACACACTTATTT
Source organism: Lissotriton vulgaris (assembly GCF_964263255.1). Taxonomy (NCBI): domain Eukaryota; kingdom Metazoa; phylum Chordata; class Amphibia; order Caudata; family Salamandridae; genus Lissotriton; species Lissotriton vulgaris. Next base: position 62,607 of record NW_028251798.1, on the reverse strand, counting down.
TAGTTGAAAAAGTCATAATTCACATCCAACAGTCGTTTGGAGTCAAAAGATCAAATGTTAAAATTTTATCGATATGGACCATTTTGGGGACGTTCGACATGTCCGGAGTCATCGTTTTTCATCAGAAATTTAAGTTTTTCGGACTACACCAAAAATGATTCAAAATGTCAAATGGATCGTGCCTCATGTTGAATAACCACTTTTTAACCCCTCAGAATGACCAAAATTGCCATATTTATAGAGTTTTGCTTACTCAAAAGCTTCAATTTTGACCAATTTCAGGCACATAAATGACTTTAAAGACACTTATTTTAGTTGAAAAAGTCTTAATTCACATCCAACAGTCGTTTGGAGTCAAAAGATTAAATGTTAAAATTTCATCGATAAGGACCAGTTTGGGGACGTTCGACAGGTCCGGAGTCATCGTTTTTCATCAGAAAATTAATTTATCGTACTGTACCAAAAATGATTCAAAATGTCAAATGGATCGTGCCTCATGTTGAATAACCACTTTTTAACCCCATCAGAGTGACCAAAATTGTCATTTTTACAGAGTTTTGCTTACTCAAAAGCTTCAATTTTGACCAATTTCAGGCACATAAATGACGTTAAACACACTTATTTTAGTTGAAAAAGTCTTATTTCACATCCAACAGTCGTTTGGAGTCAAAAGATTCAATGTTAAAATTTCATCCATATTGACCATTTTGGGAACGTTCGACAGGTCCGGAGTCATCGTTTTTCATCAGAAAATTAATTTTTCGGACTGTACCAAAAAAGATTCAAAATGTCAAATGGATCGTGCCTCATGTTGAATAACCACTTTTTAACCCCTCAGAGTGACCAAAATTGGCATTTTTACAGAGTTTTGCTTACTCAAAAGCTACAATTTTGACCAATTTCAGGCACATAAATGACTTTAAACACACTTATTTTAGTTGAAAAAGTCATAATTCACATCCAACAGTCGTTTTGAGTCAAAAGATTAAATGTTAAAATTTCATCGATATGGACCATTTTGCGGACGTTCGACAGGTCCGGAGTCATCGTTTTTCATCAGAAATTTAATTTTTCGGACTATACCAAAAATGATTCAAAATATCAAATGGATCGTGCCTCATGTTGAATAACCACCTTTTAACCCTTCAGAGTGACCAAAATTGCCATTTTTACAGTTTTGCTTACTCAAAAGCTTCAATTTTGACCAATTTCAGGCACATAAATGACTTTAAACACACTTATTTTAGTTGAAAAAGTCATAATTCACATCCAACAGTCATTTGGAGTCAAAAGATTAAATGTTAAAATTTTATCGATATGGACCATTTTGGGGACGTTCGACATGTCCGGAGTCATCGTTTTTCATCAGAAATTTAAGTTTTTCGGACTACACCAAAAATGATTCAAAATGTCAAATGGATCGTGCCTCATGTTGAATAACCACTTTTTAACCCCTCAGAATGACCAAAATTGCCATATTTATAGAGTTTTGCTTACTCAAAAGCTTCAATTTTGACCAATTTCAGGCACATAAATGACTTTAAACACACTTATTTTAGTTGAAAAAGTCATAATTCACATCCAACAGTCGTTTTGAGTCAAAAGATTAAATCTTAAAATTTCATCGATATGGACCATTTTCGGGACGCTAGATAGGTCCGGAGTCATCGTTTTTCATCAGAAAATTAATTTTTCGGACTGTCCCAAAAATAATTCAAAATGTCAAATGGATCGTGCCTCATTTTGAACAACCACTTTTTATCCCCTCAGAGTGACCAAAATTGCCATTTTTACAGAGTTTTGCTTACTCAAAAGCTTCAATTTTGACCAATTTCAGGCACATAAATGACTTTAAACACACTAATTTTAGTTGAAAAAGTCATAATACACATCCAACAGTCGTTTGGAGTCAAAAGATTAAATGTTAAAATTTCATCGATATGGACCATTTTGGGGACGTTCGACAGGTCCGGAGTCATCGTTTTTCATCAGAAAATAAATTTTTCGGACTATACCAAAAATGATTCAAAATGTCAAATGGATCGTGCCTCATGTTGAATAACCACTTTTTAACCCCATCAGAGTGACCAAAATTGTCATTTTTACAGAGTTTTGCTTACTCAAAAGCTTCAATTTTGACCAATTTCAGGCACATAAATGACGTTAAACACACTTATTTTAGTTGAAAAAGTCTTATTTCACATCCAACAGTCGTTTGGAGTCAAAAGATTCAATGTTAAAATTTCATCCATATTGACCATTTTGGGAACGTTCGACAGGTCCGGAGTCATCGTTTTTCATCAGAAAATTAATTTTTCGGACTGTACCAAAAAAGATTCAAAATGTCAAATGGATCGTGCCTCATGTTGAATAACCACTTTTTAACCCCTCAGAGTGACCAAAATTGGCATTTTTACAGAGTTTTGCTTACTCAAAAGCTACAATTTTGACCAATTTCAGGCACATAAATGACTTTAAACACACTTATTTTAGTTGAAAAAGTCATAATTCACATCCAACAGTCGTTTTGAGTCAAAAGATTAAATCTTAAAATTTCATCGATATGGACCATTTTCGGGACGTTCGACAGGTCCGGAGTCATCATTTTTCATCAGAAAATTAATTTTTCGGACTGTCCCAAAAATAATTCAAAATGTCAAATGGATCGTGCCTCATTTTGAACAACCACTTTTTATCCCCTCAGAGTGACCAAAATTGACATTTTTACAGAGTTTTGCTTACTCAAAAGCTTCAATTTTGACCAATTTCAGGCACATAAATGACTTTAAACACACTAATTTTAGTTGAAAAAGTCATAATACACATCCAACAGTCGTTTGGAGTCAAAAGATTAAATGTTAAAATTTCATCGATATGGACCATTTTGGGGACGTTCGACAGGTCCGGAGTCATCGTTTTTCATCAGAAAATAAATTTTTCGGACTATACCAAAAATGATTCAAAATGTCAAATGGATCGTGCCTCATGTTGAATAACCACTTTTTAACCCATCAGAGTGACCAAAATTGCCATTTTTACAAAATGCCAAAATTGCCATTTTGTCAAAATCAGTCGTTTGGAGTCAAGAGATTAAATGTTAAAATTTCTTCGAGATGGACCATTTCGGGGGCGTTCGACAGGTCTGGAGTCATCATTTTTCATCAGAAAATTAATTTTTTGGACTGTACCAAAAATGATTCAAAATGTCAAATGGATCATGCCTCATGTTGAATAACCACTTTTTAACCCCGCAGAGTGACCAAAATTGCCATTTTTATAGAGTTTTGCTTACTAAAAAGCTTAATTTTTTACCAATTCCAGGCACATAAATGACTTTAAACACACTTATTTTAGTTGAAAAAGTCTTAATTCACATCCAACAGTCGTTTGGAGTCAAAAGATTAAATGTTAAAATTTCATCGATATGGACCATTTTGGGGACGTTTGACAGGTCCAGAGTCATCGTTTTTCATCAGAAAATTAATTTTTCGGACTGTACCAAAAATAATTCAAAATGTCAAATGGATCGTGCCTCATGTTGAATAACCACTTTTTAACCCCTCATAGTGACCAAAATTGCCATTTTTTACAGAGTTTTGCTTACTCAAAAGCTTCAATTTTGACCAATTTCAGGCACATAAATGTCTTTAAACACACTTATTTTAGTTGAAAAAGTCATAATTCACATCCAACAGTTGTTTGGAGTCAAAAGATTAAATGTTAAAATTTCATTGATATGGACCATTTTGGGGACGTTCGACAGGTCCGGAGTCATCGTTTTTCATCAGAAATTTAATTTTTCGGACTATACCAAAAAAGATTCATGTTGAATAACCACTTTTTAACCCTTCAGAGTGACCAAAATTGCCATTTTTACAGTTTTGCTTACTCAAAAGCTTCAATTTTGACCAATTTCAGGCACATAAATGAATTTAAACACACTTATTTTAGTTAAAAAATCTTAATTCACATCCAACAGTCGTTTGGAGTCAAAAGATTAAATGTTAACATTTCATCGATAAGGACCATTTTGGGGACGTTCGACAGGTCCGGTGTCATCATTTTTCATCAGAAAATTAATTTTTCAGACTGTACCAAAAATAATTCAAAATGTCAAATGGATCGTGCCTCATGTTGAATAACCACTTTTTATCCCCTCAGAGTGACCAAAAATTGCCATTTTTACAGAGTTTTGCTTACTAAAAAGCTTCATTTTTGACCAATTTCAGGCACATAAATGACTTTAAACACACTTATTTTAGTTGAAAAAGTCTTAATTCACATCCAACAGTCGTTTGGAGTCAAAAGATTAAATGTTAAAATTTCATCGATAAGGACCAGTTTGGGGACGTTCGACAGGTCCAGAGTCATCGTTTTTCATCAGAAATTTAATTTTTCGGACTATACCAAAAATGATTCAAAATATCAAATGGATCGTGCCTCATGTTGAATAACCACCTTTTAACCCTTCAGAGTGACCAAAATTGCCATTTTTACAGTTTTGCTTACTCAAAAGCTTCAATTTTGACCAATTTCAGGCACATAAATGACTTTAAACACACTTATTTTAGTTGAAAAAGTCATAATTCACATCCAACAGTCTTTTGGAGTCAAAAGATTAAATGTTAAACTTCTATCGATAAGGACCAGTTTAGGGACGTTCGACAGGTCCGGAGTCATCGTTTTTCATCAGAAAATTAATTTTTCGGACTATACCAAAAATGATTCAAAATGTCAAATGGATCGTGCCTCATGTTGAATAACCACTTTTTAACCCCTCAGAGTGACCAAAATTGCCATTTTTACAAAGTTTTGCTTACTCAAAAGCTTCAATTTTGACCAATTTCAGGCACATAAATGACTTTAAAGACACTTATTTTAGTTGAAAAAGTCTTAATTCACATCCAACAGTCGTTTGGAGTCAAAAGATTAAATGTTAAAATTTCATCGATAAGGACCAGTTTGGGGACGTTCGACTGGTCCGGAGTCATCGTTTTTCATCAGAAAATTAATTTTTCGTACTGTACCAAAAATGATTCAAAATGTCAAATGGATCGTGCCTCATGTTGAATAACCACTTTTTAACCCCATCAGAGTGACCAAAATTGTCATTTTTACAGAGTTTTGCTTACTCAAAAGCTTCAATTTTGACCAATTTCAGGCACATAAATGACGTTAAACACACTTATTTTAGTTGAAAAAGTCTTATTTCACATCCAACAGTCGTTTGGAGTCAAAAGATTAAATGTTAAAATTTCATCCATATTGACCATTTTGGGAACGTTCGACAGGTCCGGAGTCATCGTTTTTCATCAGAAAATTAAGTTTTAGGACTGTACCAAAAATGATTCAAAATGTCAAATGGATCGTGCCTCATGTTGAATAACCACTTTTTAACCCCTCAGAGTGACCAAAATTGGCATTTTTACAGAGTTTTGCTTACTCAAAAGCTACAATTTTGACCAATTTCAGGCACATAAATGACTTTAAACACACTTATTTTAGTTGAAAAAGTCATAATTCACATCCAACAGTCGTTTTGAGTCAAAAGATTAAATGTTAAAATTTCATCGATATGGACCATTTTGCGGACGTTCTACAGGTCCGGAGTCATCGTTTTTCATCAGAAATTTAATTTTTCGGACTATACCAAAAATGATTCAAAATATCAAATGGATCGTGCCTCATGTTGAATAACCACCTTTTAACCCTTCAGAGTGACCAAAATTGCCATTTTTACAGTTTTGCTTACTCAAAAGCTTCAATTTTGACCAATTTCAGGCACATAAATGACTTTAAACACACTTATTTTAGTTGAAAAAGTCATAATTCACATCCAACAGTCTTTTGGAGTCAAAAGATTAAATGTTAAACTTCTATCGATAAGGACCAGTTTGGGGACGTTCGACAGGTCCGGAGTCATCGTTTTTCATCAGAAAATTAATTTTTCGGACTATACCAAAAATGATTCAAAATGTCAAATGGATCGTGCCTCATGTTGAATAACCACTTTTTAACCCCTCAGAGTGCCCAAAATTGCCATTTTTACAAAGTTTTGCTTACTCAAAAGCTTCAATTTTGACCAATTTCAGGCACATAAATGACTTTAAACACACTTATTTTAGTTGAAAAAGTCATAATTCACATCCAACAGTCGTTTGGAGTCAAAAGATTAAATGTTAAAATTTCATCGATATGGACCATTTTGGGGACGTTCGACATGTCCGGAGTCATCGTTTTTCATCAGAAATTTAAGTTTTTCGGACTACACCAAAAATGATTCAAAATGTCAAATGGATCGTGCCTCATGTTGAATAACCACTTTTTAACCCCTCAGAATGACCAAAATTGCCATATTTATAGAGTTTTGCTTACTCAAAAGCTTCAATTTTGACCAATTTCAGGCACATAAATGACTTTAAACACACTTATTTTAGTTGAAAAAGTCACAATTCACATCCAACAGTCGTTTTGAGTCAAAAGATTAAATGTTAAAATTTCATCGATATGGACCTTTTTGCGAACGTTCGACAGGTCCGGAGTCATCGTTTTTCATCAGAAATTTAATATTTCGGACTATACCAAAAATGATTCAAAATATCAAATGGATCGTGCCTCATGTTGAATAACCACCTTTTAACCCCTCAGAGTGACCAAAATTGGCATTTTTACAGAGTTTTGCTTACTCAAAAGCTACAATTTTGACCAATTTCAGGCACATAAATGACTTTAAACACACTTATTTTAGTTGAAAAAGTCATAATTCACATCCAACAGTCGTTTTGAGTCAAAAGATTAAATGTTAAAATTTCATCGATATGGACCATTTTGCGGACGTTCGACAGATCCGGAGTCATCGTTTTTCATCAGAAATTTAATTTTTCGGACTATACCAAAAATGATTCAAAATATCAAATGGATCGTGCCTCATGTTGAATAACCACCTTTTAACCCTTCAGAGTGACCAAAATTGCTATTTTTACAGTTTTGCTTACTCAAAAGCTTCAATTTTGACCAATTTCAGGCACATAAATGACTTTAAACACACTTATTTTAGTTGAAAAAGTCACAATTCACATCCAACAGTCTTTTGGAGTCAAAAGATTAAATGTTAAACTTCTATCGATAAGGACCAGTTTGGGGACGTTCGACAGGTCCGGAGTCATCGTTTTTCATCAGAAAATTAATTTTTCGGACTATACCAAAAATGATTCAAAATGTCAAATGGATCGTGCCTCATGTTGAATAACCACTTTTTAACCCCTCAGAGTGACCAAAATTGCCATTTTTACAAAGTTTTGCTTACTCAAAAGCTTCAATTTTGACCAATTTCAGGCACATAAATGACTTTAAACACACTTATTTTAGTTGAAAAAGTCATAATTCACATCCAACAGTCGTTTGGAGTCAAAAGATTAAATGTTAAAATTTCATCGATAAGGACCAGTTTGGGGACGTTCGACAGGTCCGGAGTCATCGTTTTTCATCAGAAAATTAATTTTTCGTACTGTACCAAAAATGATTCAAAATGTCAAATGGATCGTGCCTCATGTTGAATAACCACTTTTTAACCCCATCAGAGTGACCAAAATTGTCATTTTTACAGAGTTTTGCTTACTCAAAAGCTTCAATTTTGACCAATTTCAGGCACATAAATGACGTTAAACACACTTATTTTAGTTGAAAAAGTCTTATTTCACATCCAACAGTCGTTTGGAGTCAAAAGATTAAATGTTAAAATTTCATCCATATTGACCATTTTGGGAACGTTCGACAGGTCCGGAGTCATCGTTTTTCATCAGAAAATTAAGTTTTAGGACTGTACCAAAAATGATTCAAAATGTCAAATGGATCGTGCCTCATGTTGAATAACCACTTTTTAACCCCTCAGAGTGACCAAAATTGGCATTTTTACAGAGTTTTGCTTACTCAAAAGCTACAATTTTGACCAATTTCAGGCACATAAATGACTTTAAACACACTTATTTTAGTTGAAAAAGTCATAATTCACATCCAACAGTCGTTTTGAGTCAAAAGATTAAATGTTAAAATTTCATCGATATGGACCATTTTGCGGACGTTCGACAGGTCCGGAGTCATCGTTTTTCATCAGAAATTTAATTTTTCAGACTATACCAAAAATGATTCAAAATATCAAATGGATCGTGCCTCATGTTGAATAACCACCTTTTAACCCTTCAGAGTGACCAAAATTGCCATTTTTACAGTTTTGTTTACTCAAAAGCTTCAATTTTGACCAATTTCAGGCACATAAATGACTTTAAACACACTTATTTTAGTTGAAAAAGTCATAATTCACATCCAACAGTCTTTTGGAGTCAAAAGATTAAATGTTAAACTTCTATCGATAAGGACCAGTTTGGGGACGTTCGACAGGTCCGGAGTCATCGTTTTTCATCAGAAAATTAATTTTTCGGACTATACCAAAAATGATTCAAAATGTCAAATGGATCGTGCCTCATGTTGAATAACCACTTTTTAACCCCTCAGAGTGACCAAAATTGCCATTTTTACAAAGTTTTGCTTACTCAAAAGCTTCAATTTTGACCAATTTCAGGCACATAAATGACTTTAAACACACTTATTTTAGTTGAAAAAGTCATAATTCACATCCAACAGTCGTTTGGAGTCAAAAGATTAAATGTTAAAATTTCATCGATATGGACCATTTTGGGGACGTTCGACATGTCCGGAGTCATCGTTTTTCATCAGAAATTTAAGTTTTTCGGACTACACCAAAAATGATTCAAAATGTCAAATGGATCGTGCCTCATGTTGAATAACCACTTTTTAACCCCTCAGAATGACCAAAATTGCCATATTTATAGAGTTTTGCTTACTCAAAAGCTTCAATTTTGACCAATTTCAGGCACATAAATGACTTTAAACACACTTATTTTAGTTGAAAAAGTCACAATTCACATCAAACAGTTGTTTGGAGTCAAAAGATTAAATGTTAAAATTTCATCGATATTGACCATTTTGGGAACGTTCGACAGGTCCGGAGTCATCGTTTTTCATCTGAAAATAAAGTTTTAGGACTGTACCAAAAATGATTCAAAATGTCAAATGGATCGTGCCTCATGTTGAATAACCACTTTTTAACCCCTCAGAGTGACCAAAATTGGCATTTTTACAGAGTTTTGCTTACTCAAAAGCTACAATTTTGACCAATTTCAGGCACATAAATGACTTTAAACACACTTATTTTAGTTGAAAAAGTCATAATTCACATCCAACAGTCGTTTTGAGTCAAAAGATTAAATGTTAAAATTTCATCGATATGGACCATTTTGCGGACGTTCGACAGGTCCGGAGTCATCGTTTTTCATCAGAAATTTAATTTTTCGGACTATACCAAAAATGATTCAAAATATCAAATGGATCGTGCCTCATGTTGAATAACCACCTTTTAACCCCTCAGAGCGACCAAAATTGGCATTTTTACAGAGTTTTGCTTACTCAAAAGCTACAATTTTGACCAATTTCAGGCACATAAATGACTTTAAACATACTTATTTTAGTTGAAAAAGTCATAATTCACATCCAACAGTCGTTTTGAGTCAAAAGATTAAATGTTAAAATTTCATCGATATGGACCATTTTGCGGACGTTCGACAGGTCCGGAGTCATCGTTTTTCATCAGAAATTTAATTTTTCGGACTATACCAAAAATGATTCAAAATATCAAATGGATCGTGCCTCATGTTGAATAACCACCTTTTAACCCTTCAGAGTGACCAAAATTGCCATTTTTACAGTTTTGCTTACTCAAAAGCCTCAATTTTGACCAATTTCAGGCACATAAATGACTTTAAACACACTTATTTTAGTTGAAAAAGTCATAATTCACATCCAACAGTCTTTTGGAGTCAAAAGATTAAATGTTAAACTTCTATCGATAAGGACCAGTTTGGGGACGTTCGACAGGTCCGGAGTCATCGTTTTTCATCAGAAAATTAATTTTTCGGACTATACCAAAAATGATTCAAAATGTCAAATGGATCGTGCCTCATGTTGAATAACCACTTTTTAACCCCTCAGAGTGACCAAAATTGCCATTTTTACAAAGTTTTGCTTACTCAAAAGCTTCAATTTTGACCAATTTCAGGCACATAAATGACTTTAAACACACTTATTTTAGTTGAAAAAGTCATAATTCACATCCAACAGTCGTTTGGAGTCAAAAGATCAAATGTTAAAATTTTATCGATATGGACCATTTTGGGGACGTTCGACATGTCCGGAGTCATCGTTTTTCATCAGAAATTTAAGTTTTTCGGACTACACCAAAAATGATTCAAAATGTCAAATGGATCGTGCCTCATGTTGAATAACCACTTTTTAACCCCTCAGAATGACCAAAATTGCCATATTTATAGAGTTTTGCTTACTCAAAAGCTTCAATTTTGACCAATTTCAGGCACATAAATGACTTTAAAGACACTTATTTTAGTTGAAAAAGTCTTAATTCACATCCAACAGTCGTTTGGAGTCAAAAGATTAAATGTTAAAATTTCATTGATAAGGACCAGTTTGGGGACGTTCGACAGGTCCGGAGTCATCGTTTTTCATCAGAAAATTAATTTATCGTACTGTACCAAAAATGATTCAAAATGTCAAATGGATCGTGCCTCATGTTGAATAACCACTTTTTAACCCCATCAGAGTGACCAAAATTGTCATTTTTACAGAGTTTTGCTTACTCAAAAGCTTCAATTTTGACCAATTTCAGGCACATAAATGACATTAAACACACTTATTTTAGTTGAAAAAGTCTTATTTCACATCCAACAGTCGTTTGGAGTCAAAAGATTAAATGTTAAAATTTCATCCATATTGACCATTTTGGGAACGTTCGACAGGTCCGGAGTCATCGTTTTTCATCAGAAAATTAATTTTTCGGACTGTACCAAAAAAGATTCAAAATGTCAAATGGATCGTGCCTCATGTTGAATAACCACTTTTTAACCCCTCAGAGTGACCAAAATTGGCATTTTTACAGAGTTTTGCTTACTCAAAAGCTACAATTTTGACCAATTTCAGGCACATAAATGACTTTAAACACACTTATTTTAGTTGAAAAAGTCATAATTCACATCCAACAGTCGTTTTGAGTCAAAAGATTAAATCTTAAAATTTCATCGATATGGACCATTTTCGGGACGTTCGACAGGTCCGGAGTCATCGTTTTTCATCAGAAAATTAATTTTTCGGACTGTCCCAAAAATAATTCAAAATGTCAAATGGATCGTGCCTCATTTTGAACAACCACTTTTTATCCCCTCAGAGTGACCAAAATTGCCATTTTTACAGAGTTTTGCTTACTCAAAAGCTTCAATTTTGACCAATTTCAGGCACATAAATGACTTTAAACACACTAATTTTAGTTGAAAAAGTCATAATACACATCCAACAGTCGTTTGGAGTCAAAAGATTAAATGTTAAAATTTCATCGATATGGACCATTTTGGGGACGTTCGACAGGTCCGGAGTCATCGTTTTTCATCAGAAAATAAATTTTTCGGACTATACCAAAAATGATTCAAAATGTCAAATGGATCGTGCCTCATGTTGAATAACCACTTTTTAACCCATCAGAGTGACCAAAATTGCCATTTTTACAAAATGCCAAAATTGCCATTTTGTCAAAATCAGTCGTTTGGAGTCAAGAGATTAAATGTTAACATTTCTTCGAGATGGACCATTTCGGGGGCGTTCGACAGGTCTGGAGTCATCGTTTTTCATCAGAAAATTAATTTTTTGGACTGTACCAAAAATGATTCAAAATGTCAAATGGATCATGCCTCATGTTGAATAACCACTTTTTAACCCCGCAGAGTGACCAAAATTGCCATTTTTATAGATTTTTGCTTACTAAAAAGCTTAATTTTTTACCAATTTCAGGCACATAAATGACTTTAAACACACTTATTTTAGTTGAAAAAGTCTTAATTCACATCCAACAGTCGTTTGGAGTCAAAAGATTAAATGTTAAAATTTCATCGATATGGACCATTTTGGGGACGTTTGACAGGTCCAGAGTCATCGTTTTTCATCAGAAAATTAATTTTTCGGACTGTACCAAAAATAATTCAAAATGTCAAATGGATCGTGCCTCATGTTGAATAACCACTTTTTAACCCCTCATAGTGACCAAAATTGCCATTTTTTACAGAGTTTTGCTTACTCAAAAGCTTCAATTTTGACCAATTTCAGGCACATAAATGTCTTTAAACACACTTATTTTAGTTGAAAAAGTCATAATTCACATCCAACAGTTGTTTGGAGTCAAAAGATTAAATGTTAAAATTTCATCGATATGGACCATTTTGGGGACGTTCGACAGGTCCGGAGTCATCGTTTTTCATCAGAAATTTAATTTTTCGGACTATACCAAAAAAGATTCATGTTGAATAACCACTTTTTAACCCTTCAGAGTGACCAAAATTGCCATTTTTACAGTTTTGCTTTCTCAAAAGCTTCAATTTTGACCAATTTCAGGCACATAAATGAATTTAAACACACTTATTTTAGTTAAAAAATCTTAATTCACATCCAACAGTCGTTTGGAGTCAAAAGATTAAATGTTAACATTTCATCGATAAGGACCATTTTGGGGACGTTCGACAGGTCCGGTGTCATCATTTTTCATCAGAAAATTAATTTTTCAGACTGTACCAAAAATAATTCAAAATGTCAAATGGATCGTGCCTCATGTTGAATAACCACTTTTTATCCCCTCAGAGTGACCAAAAATTGCCATTTTTACAGAGTTTTGCTTACTAAAAAGCTTCATTTTTGACCAATTTCAGGCACATAAATGACTTTAAACAAACTTATTTTAGTTGAAAAAGTCATAATTCACATCCAACAGTCGTTTGGAGTCAAAAGATTAAATGTTAAAATTTCATCGATATGGACCATTTTGGGGACGTTCGACAGGTCCGGAGTCATCGTTTTTCATCAGAAAATTAATTTTTCAGACTGTACCAAAAATAATTCAAAATGTCAAATGGATCGTGCCTCATTTTGAATAACCACTTTTTATCCCCTCAGAGTGACCAAAAATTGCCATTTTTACAGAGTTTTGCTTACTCAAAAGCTTCAATTTTGACCAATTTCAGGCACATAAATGACTTTAAACACACTTATTTTAGTTGAAAAAGTCTTAATTCACATCCAACAGTCGTTTGGAGTCAAAAGATTAAATGTTAAAATGTCATCGATAAGGACCAGTTTGGGGACGTTCGACAGGTCCGGAGTCATCGTTTTTCATCAGAAAATTTATTTTTCGGACTGTACCAAAAATAATTCAAAATGTCAAATGGATCGTGCCTTATTTTGAACAACCACTTTTTATCCCCTCAGAGTGACCAAAATTTGCCATTTTTACAGAGTTTTGCTTACTCAAAAGCTTCAATTTTGACCAATTTCAGGCACATAAATGACTTTAAACACACTTATTTTAGTTGAAAAAGTCATAATTCACATCCAACAGTCTTTTGGAGTCAAAAGATTAAACGTTAAACTTCTATCGATAAGGACCAGTTTGGGGACGTTCGACAGGTCCGGAGTCATCGTTTTTCATCAGAAAATTAATTTTTCGGACTATACCAAAAATGATTCAAAATGTCAAATGGATCGTGCCTCATGTTGAATAACCACTTTTTAACCCCTCAGAGTGACCAAAATTGCCATTTTTACAAAGTTTTGCTTACTCAAAAGCTTCAATTTTGACCAATTTCAGGCACATAAATGACTTTAAACACACTTATTTTAGTTGAAAAAGTCATAATTCACATCCAACAGTCGTTTGGAGTCAAAAGATTAAATGTTAAAATTTCATCGATATGGACCATTTTGGGGACGTTCGACAGGTCTGGAGTCATCGTTTTTCATCAGAAATTTAATTTTTCGGACTATACCAAAAAAGATTCATGTTGAATAACCACTTTTTAACCCTTCAGAGTGACCAAAATTGCCATTTTTACAGTTTTGCTTTCTCAAAAGCTTCAATTTTGACCAATTTCAGGCACATAAATGAATTTAAACACACTTATTTTAGTTAAAAAATCTTAATTCACATCCAACAGTCGTTTGGAGTCAAAAGATTAAATGTTAACATTTCATCGATAAGGACCATTTTGGGGACGTTCGACAGGTCCGGTGTCATCATTTTTCATCAGAAAATTAATTTTTCAGACTGTACCAAAAATAATTCAAAATGTCAAATGGATCGTGCCTCATGTTGAATAACCACTTTTTATCCCCTCAGAGTGACCAAAAATTGCCATTTTTACAGAGTTTTGCTTACTAAAAAGCTTCATTTTTGACCAATTTCAGGCACATAAATGACTTTAAACACACTTATTTTAGTTGAAAAAGTCATAATTCACATCCAACAGTCGTTTGGAGTCAAAAGATTAAATGTTAAAATTTCATCGATATGGACCATTTTGGGGACGTTCGACAGGTCCGGAGTCATCGTTTTTCATCAGAAAATTAATTTTTCAGACTGTACCAAAAATAATTCAAAATGTCAAATGGATCGTGCCTCATTTTGAATAACCACTTTTTATCCCCTCAGAGTGACCAAAAATTGCCATTTTTACAGAGTTTTGCTTACTCAAAAGCTTCAATTTTGACCAATTTCAGGCACATAAATGACTTTAAACACACTTATTTTAGTTGAAAAAGTCTTAATTCACATCCAACAGTCGTTTGGAGTCAAAAGATTAAATGTTAAAATGTCATCGATAAGGACCAGTTTGGGGACGTTCGACAGGTCCGGAGTCATCGTTTTTCATCAGAAAATTTATTTTTCGGACTGTACCAAAAATAATTCAAAATGTCAAATGGATCGTGCCTTATTTTGAACAACCACTTTTTATCCCCTCAGAGTGACCAAAATTTGCCATCTTTACAGAGTTTTGCTTACTCAAAAGCTTCAATTTTGACCAATTTCAGGCACATAAATGACTTTAAACACACTTATTTTAGTTGAAAAAGTCATAATTCACATCCAACAGTCTTTTGGAGTCAAAAGATTAAACGTTAAACTTCTATCGATAAGGACCAGTTTGGGGACGTTCGACAGGTCCGGAGTCATCGTTTTTCATCAGAAAATTAATTTTTCGGACTATACCAAAAATGATTCAAAATGTCAAATGGATCGTGCCTCATGTTGAATAACCACTTTTTAACCCCTCAGAGTGACCAAAATTGCCATTTTTACAAAGTTTTGCTTACTCAAAAGCTTCAATTTTGACCAATTTCAGGCACATAAATGACTTTAAACACACTTATTTTAGTTGAAAAAGTCATAATTCACATCCAACAGTCGTTTGGAGTCAAAAGATTAAATGTTAAAATTTCATTGATATGGACCATTTTGGGGACGTTCGACATGTCCGGAGTCATCGTTTTTCATCAGAAATTTAAGTTTTTCGGACTACACCAAAAATGATTCAAAATGTCAAATGGATCGTGCCTCATGTTGAATAACCACTTTTTAACCCCTCAGAATGACCAAAATTGCCATATTTATAGAGTTTTGCTTACTCAAAAGCTTCAATTTTGACCAATTTCAGGCACATAAATGACTTTAAAGACACTTATTTTAGTTGAAAAAGTCTTAATTCACATCCAACAGTCGTTTGGAGTCAAAAGATTAAATGTTAAAATTTCATCGATAGGACCAGTTTGGGGACGTTCGACAGGTCCGGAGTCATCGTTTTTCATCAGAAAATTAATTTTTCGTACTGTACCAAAAATGATTCAAAATGTCAAATGGATCGTGCCTCATGTTGAATAACCACTTTTTAACCCCATCAGAGTGACCAAAATTGTCATTTTTACAGAGTTTTGCTTACTCAAAAGCTTCAATTTTGACCAATTTCAGGCACATAAAGGACGTTAAACACACTTATTTTAGTTGAAAAAGTCTTATTTCACATCCAACAGTCGTTTGGAGTCAAAAGATTAAATGTTAAAATTTCATCCATATTGACCATTTTGGGAACGTTCGACAGGTCCGGAGTCATCGTTTTTCATCAGAAAATTAAGTGTTAGGACTGTACCAAAAATGATTCAAAATGTCAAATGGATCGTGCCTCATGTTGAATAACCACCTTTTAACCCTTCAGAGTGACCAAAATTGGCATTTTTACATTTTGCTTACTCAAAAGCTTCAATTTTGACCAATTTCAGGCACATAAATGACTTTAAACACACTTATTTTAGTTGAAAAAGTCATAATTCCCATCCAACAGTCTTTTGGAGTCAAAAGATTAAATGTTAAACTTCTATCGATAAGGACCAGTTTGGGGACGTTCAACAGGTCCGGAGTCATCGTTTTTCATCAGAAAATTAATTTTTCGGACTATACCAAAAATGATTCAAAATGTCAAATGGATCGTGCCTCATGTTGAATAACCACTTTTTAACCCCTCAGAGTGACCAAAATTGCCATGTTTACAAAGTTTTGCTTACTCAAAAGCTTCAATTTTGACCAATTTCAGGCACATAAATGACTTTAAACACACTTATTTTAGTTGAAAAAGTCATAATTCACATCCAACAGTGGTTTGGAGTCAAAAGATTAAATGTTAAAATTTCATCGATATGGACCATTTTGGGGACGTTCGACATGTCCGGAGTCATCGTTTTTCATCAGAAATTTAAGTTTTTTGGACTACACCAAAAATGATTCAAAATGTCAAATGGATCGTGCCTCATGTTGAATAACCACTTTTTAACCCCTCAGAATGACCAAAATTGCCATATTTATAGAGTTTTGCTTACTCAAAAGCTTCAATTTTGACCAATTTCAGGCACATAAGTGACTTTAAACACACTTATTTTAGTTGAAAAAGTCACAATTCACATCAAACAGTTGTTTGGAGTCAAAAGATTAAATGTTAAAATTTCATCGATATTGACCATTTTGGGAACGTTCGACAGGTCCGGAGTCATCGTTTTTCATCTGAAAATAAAGTTTTAGGACTGTACCAAAAACGATTCAAAATGTCAAATGGATCGTGCCTCATGTTGAATAACCACTTTTTAACCCCTCAGAGTGACCAAAATTGGCATTTTTACAGAGTTTTGCTTACTCAAAAGCTACAATTTTGACCAATTTCAGGCACATAAATGACTTTAAACACACTTATTTTAGTTGAAAAAGTCATAATTCACATCCAACAGTCGTTTTGAGTCAAAAGATTAAATGTTAAAATTTCATCGATATGGACCATTTTGCGGACGTTCGACAGGTCCGGAGTCATCGTTTTTCATCAGAAATTTAATTTTTCGGACTATACCAAAAATGATTCAAAATATCAAATGGATCGTGCCTCATGTTGAATAACCACCTTTTAACCCTTCAGAGTGACCACAATTGCCATTTTTACAGTTTTGCTTACTCAAAAGCTTCAATTTTGACCAATTTCAGGCACATAAATGACTTTAAACACACTTATTTTAGTTGAAAAAGTCATAATTCACATCCAACAGTCTTTTGGAGTCATATAGCCGAGATACCCGCCACCCCCTCTCAACACAATCCCCAAAAGGAGTGAAACCGGAAACAGTTCTTGAAGTTTTTGGAAGTGGGATGGAGTGACCATCCCGGCCGTATTTATTAAAAACAAAATTAAAACATTAAACGTTTCATGTTATGTACAATTTCATTACCATATTGCGATGTTTGGCTAACCTTAACAGATTCTCTAATACAGAGGTTCTCCTAGCCGAACTAGCAACCTACAAAACATTTCTTGACATATTGAAATTGTACAACCTAACGTTTAAGGGCCAACGGCCAGGTCATAACCGGTGTCAAGATCCCTAACCGGACTTACCCCTCCCACTTGGGATGGGCGACAGCACGGAGGCGTACCTCAAGTGCAACTACTACCAATTTCCCTTGACTTGACGGGGGCACCTAAAATTCGACGCCAGTTAAAGGTCGTTCGAATACTCGTGTGAGGTATCTAGAAGGTATCGTGTCCCTTATCCCAACCCCACACAACTTACCGCATCTGCCGTCGCAGATGTCACTGGCCCCGGGAAATTCCCCAGGAGGGGGCTGTAACCCCTCCTACAAAGGAAGGGGCCTTGACCGCCTTTCCTTTACTTCCGGCGACCCATCCTTAGAAGGGACCGCCTCCCCATTGAGGGGCCAATGGCCACCTCTCCCGAGCGCTCCCATCCGTGTTGGGTGACGCCCACTCATAGGGATCTACTAATTAGTGCTCACCGATCATGACCTTACCGCCTACCAAAATAAATACGACAGTGCTAATCAACCTAAGAATACATTGGTCACTATGACCGAAAGAGCATACATCAAAATTCGACACTAACTGAATATCTTTAATGGTAAACATACTCAAAAACGAACATTCTTTATTAACTCAAAATCATCATGGCACTACAACCTGGAAACGAAAACAAAACAAGAATAATCAACTTTATTATACACAACTGGCTGTCTTCAGGGGCTGGTGGGTGGGTCAAAATTGGCTCTTCGTTCTGTCCCGAGCTCACGTGCAGCGAGGAGGTGCAGCTTCAGAGCACAAGAACAAGAGGATGTCTTCTGGTCTTGCGTCCCTTTTTATCCGTCTTCAGGGCGGGCGTATACCCGCCCCTGCCTGCCCCTGAGGGCGTGGCTGGCTGCGTCGGTGTCTAGGCCAGCCCACTCTAGGGCGGGAACGAGCGCGCCCCAGCTACGCCGCTTCGGGCATACCAGCTGAGACGCGCCTCCCGCCCAAAATGGCTTCCCGGGGGGATCGAGGCACTCGTCCATAAGTTCGGGGGGACCGATTCGGTCGCCCCTTTCCATATAGCCGAGATACCCGCCACCCCCTCTCAACACAATCCCCAAAAGGAGTGAAACCGGAAACAGTTCTTGAAGTTTTTGGAAGTGGGATGGAGTGACCATCCCGGCCGTATTTATTAAAAACAAAATTAAAACATTAAACGTTTCATGTTATGTACAATTTCATTACCATATTGCGATGTTTGGCTAACCTTAACAGATTCTCTAATACAGAGGTTCTCCTAGCCGAACTAGCAACCTACAAAACATTTCTTGACATATTGAAATTGTACAACCTAACGTTTAAGGGCCAACGGCCAGGTCATAACCGGTGTCAAGATCCCTAACCGGACTTACCCCTCCCACTTGGGATGGGCGACAGCACGGAGGCGTACCTCAAGTGCAACTACTACCAATTTCCCTTGACTTGACGGGGGCACCTAAAATTCGACGCCAGTTAAAGGTCGTTCGAATACTCGTGTGAGGTATCTAGAAGGTATCGTGTCCCTTATCCCAACCCCACACAACTTACCGCATCTGCCGTCGCAGATGTCACTGGCCCCGGGAAATTCCCCAGGAGGGGGCTGTAACCCCTCCTACAAAGGAAGGGGCCTTGACCGCCTTTCCTTTACTTCCGGCGACCCATCCTTAGAAGGGACCGCCTCCCCATTGAGGGGCCAATGGCCACCTCTCCCGAGCGCTCCCATCCGTGTTGGGTGACGCCCACTCATAGGGATCTACTAATTAGTGCTCACCGATCATGACCTTACCGCCACAGGCCCGGATAGTTGACCGGCTATCCGGGCCCCCCACCAAAAACTCCTAGCTAAAGGTCATGTTCCAACGTTTTCAACCATGCTAAGAAGTCTCCTATGAGTAACTCATTTCCCACCCGAGACAAATGCACACCATCCCCCATATACATACTGTCATCATTAATACAACCGTGCGGGATAGAATGCAATGTCCTGGAACGGAACAACCTACTCATTTTATTGTTAAATTTCCTAACAGAACGGTTCAAAGCAGGGATCGAAATAGCCCCCCGCCACACTTTTCGTGGGATCATATGAGACCACGCAATTATGCACCCCGGAACTTTCCTCGCCAACCAACTTACGGTGGAAAGCATTGCCTCCAGGAGAAGTCGTCTACCGGTGGTGACCAAATCATTGCCCCCTAAATGTACTATGACTATAGAC
Organism: Lissotriton vulgaris; assembly: GCF_964263255.1. Lineage (NCBI taxonomy): Eukaryota > Metazoa > Chordata > Amphibia > Caudata > Salamandridae > Lissotriton > Lissotriton vulgaris. The sequence continues at coordinate 42,561 of NW_028251798.1, read as the reverse complement.
GGCGGTGACCTCATCCGCCCTAACAAACCCTCAAAATAAGCTTGAAACTGGTCAATACAGAGACCGCCCCTTCCGTAGAAGGACATCCTGTACCCGTATTCCCCAGCTACGTGAATCATGTCACCTGCTTTGAATACGTCTGCGGCACGCCTCACGTATGAGTGGCCCACGACCCACACCTCCTTTCTCACAGCCGGTGATGTCTGACCGCTGGCCCGGTGTTGGGTCGACTGCATAGTCCGCCCCGCCTCGAAGGCTTGCGTAACTGAAAACCAAACAAAAGACAAGAAGCGTGAGTACATTGTTACAGCTTCACAACATGTGCAACCGCACATACCTCTTATAACAATTGGAGGACCAACGCCCCACTCGTTTTACTTGTTCCACATTCAGACCCCTGGCTGCAGCTTCAGTGGCAGCCCCTATCCGAAAGGAGTGGGTCCCAAACTCACACGGGTCCAAGCCTGCTGCGGAAATTGACATCGCGAGCACCCGCTGAAACTGAAACTTTGTCAGTGGGGTGGCGTCCGCGTGTCTCAACATTGTCCCCCCCCATGCTGCCACCCTTCGTGCTAGGTAATCCTCTAAACACCTCACCGGACACATGGAGGACCCTGGAATCCTGCGAATGACTATGCAGTCTCCCACCCCACTCTGATCGGTTTTCGACTTGACAAAGGATACCGTCATAGTCTCACCCCTAATCTGAACGTGTTCCCGGCACAAACCCCCCGCCACGTCCCGCTTGTTCCTTGCCACCAGCTCACTTAACCTCATAGCCCCGTGAAATGCAAGCGTAAAAGCGGCTCGGAACAAACAGGCCTCGAACTGAGACGAGCATATGTCGGGGAGTGTGGCCAGCAACTGGGACAACCTATCCAGACCTATCGGGCGCCTCTCATCTACTCTGCGACCCTCAAGGCGTTGCCACCCACGCAGCGCTTTCTGTACAGCAAAAGACGCTGTCGGGTCCTGGATATTATGAGCCCTGGCAACAAAGGAGATGGCAGCACGATGCCTCTGGGCTGTAGCCACCGACTTCCCAGCCTTACGCAAGGACATCAGAAAATGTACCACCCAATCCTCGTGGCCCCAAAGTCCCCCTCTCTCCGTCCCCAAAAAGGCCAAATAAGCCCGAAACGCCCCTTCGTATGCCTTCCTCGTCCTTGGTGCTAGACTCTCTCCCACGAGGTAACGAAGTTCGGGGCACCGAGAGACCAGAGAGCTTCGGGAAAGGGTGCTGGCTCGGGATCCGCTGAGGGAAGGAAACCCGAGAAAGCCTGCATTTGAAAACGAGACAGTGCATCAGCAGCCTGATTCAACACCCCCGGGACATGTTTTGCTCTGAATACCACGTTCAGTTGCATACACAATAGGACAATTTCTTTAAGCAGCCTCAAAATCATTTTACAGCGTGCTGCCTGACTATTAATGCATTCTACAACGGTCATATTGTCAGACCAGAATATGACAGAATGATTCTTAAATCCATCGGGCCAGGATCTGAGGGCCACCAAAATAGGAAACAGCTCAAGGAAAGCAATATTACTCGTCAGCCCCCCATCGTGCCACCATGTTGGCCACTTTTGTGCTGACCATTTCGTGCCAAAGATGGCGCCGAAACCCATGCTTCCCGCCGAATCGGTCCATAGACCAAGCTCTTCAGAGGTCAAGGCCGGTTTGTTCCAGACGACTCGACCATTGAAATCCGCCAAAAATGCCAACCAAATACGCATGTCTTGGCGGACCTCGGCCGATAACCTTGTGCGATGGTGACCCTCCTTTAGGCCGACCATCGCCTGTGCAATCGACCGGGAGAAGGGGCGGGCCATCGGGATCACCCTTAAGGCAAAATTCAACTTCCCCACCAATTGCTGTAATTGATGCAGCGTAACTTTAGATGCAGTGCTACACATTTGCAAGGCTGTCTTGAATTTCGATACTTTGGAAGCTGGTAAACGAAAACAACCCTCACTAGAGTCCAACTCGATCCCGAGGAACTCGAGGCAAGTCGTGGGACCCACTGTTTTACCTGGTGCCAACGGCACGCCAAATTGATTCATTAAAACACAAAATTCAGTCAAGGCCCGGGCACATTCATCATCCCCAGCGGCCCCAAGGAACAGAAAGTCATCGAGGTAATGCATCACATTCCGAGAACCTGTTTTCTTCGTGTAAACCCATTGCAGAAAACTACTGAATTTCTCGAAATAAGCACAAGATATCGAGCACCCCATTGGCATACACCTGTCCATGTAATACAAACCTTGAAACATGAATCCCAATAAACGTTGGTCATCCGGGTATACCGGGAGCAAACGGAACGCTGACTCGATATCTGATTTCGCCATCAGCGTCCCGGGCCCCAGGCGATTCAAAATGGCTACGGCCTCATCGAATGATGCGTACCGCACCGAACATATCTCTGGATTAATTGCATCGTTTACAGAAAGGCCATGAGGGGCCGATAAATTGTGAATCAATCGAAACTCACCCGGGTCCTTCTTGGGGACCACCCCTAAAGGAGAACAAACAAAGTTCGGTACCGGGGGGGCAGGAAACGGGCCGGCTACCCGACCTCGGCTAACCTCTTTCCGGATCTTATCCTGTACTACAGTGGTATGCTGCAAGACGGAAAGTTGATTTTTGCACGTCCCGACACCCTGAAAGTTACCCACCGGGATGCGGAAACCATATAAAAAACCGTTTCGTAGCACCCCAGCAGAAGTACGATCAGGGTATTCGCTGAGCCAGGGAGTCATCGCCAGGGTATCAATCGGGGTTGGTAGAGGCGCCCCTCGGACTATATTAGACCTGTTTAGCGCCTCCTCTCCCCCCATTTTCACCCGATTTGGCTCTGCACGAGGACTCAGGATGGGGTGCCCCACAACCACTACATTCGTGTTTGAACTTACAAGATCCCGGGGGCCTAGTACATTTGCTTCTGTTGAAATTGAAACAGAACCCCCTCTTTCCTGTATTGCCGGCGGGTCTCGGGTAATCGTCCGTACCCGTACCCGACCGAAAGGGCGTCCCCCCGTTTTGGCGGGAGGACTCACTAACAACACTCCCCACCAATGGCACTTTCAACATTCCCGACTCTTTCATCTTATTCCATGTTAAAGAATCGTAACAGTCCCATGTTAAACTTTTGTTATGCTCCATCGCTTTCCTGAAAAGATTGTCATAACAAAACCATTGGTTTCCTTGGTGTGATGTCGAGTACCCCATAATTCGTGACTGATATACTGGAAATTCCGGGAGCAAATCAGGCCTACGTTCCCCCAAAATTGCCGTGAAAATTCCCCAAGCGTTACCCCAGTTACCAATATTTTCATTCACTTTAAAGGCGGCCATTTTTGCGCGCCAAACACTCGGATGCATCAGATCCTTTTGACCCTTAACAGTTTCCACCTCATAGTGATCAACGAGCAGGGAGAAAATGTTAACGTATTCCCCCGCCCAAATCTTTTCCTTTATTGGCAAAGGAACATGTTGCCCCAATCTTTCCCTACGAGAGGGTGTTGACTCATCCCTTGCAATCGGCAATGGCCGCTTACCTGCACCGGACGCTGCTGCCGTCCCTTGGGGCTTGTCTGTCGCCGCATCCGGCGCGGGCACCTTGGCTGTATCATGTTTCTCGCGCAACTGCTTCATGAGAGCTTGCGCTTCGGTAGCCATGGCGCCCCCCTTACTGTCCCCCAACCATGCTGCCAATTGTGCCGCCAACTCGGGAGGCATATCTCCGGCAGGCGTCGGGGTGACTATCACGGGAATCGGAATCCCCTCATCCGGTACCGGGGCTGGCGCCTCGAGCGGAGAACAGGGAACCGGGACGTCTCCCCCGACCGGCCCCCTTCTCGGCTTCTTTGGCCTTCCTCCGGCCGGTGGACGCCCCGATCCCTCCTCGCCGTCTCGCTCCGCCAACCGCTTCTTAATTTCGGACATGTCCTTCATGAGTGCCCGAACCAACTGGTCAGTCGACATTCTCTTTGCTCCTTTCTTGGGCATCCTTCCGACGAAGTATCTAAAAGACAAAGAGAGAGATTAAAACGCTCAAAATTGGCTCTTCGTTCTGTCCCGAGCTCACGTGCAGCGAGGAGGTGCAGCTTCAGAGCACAAGAACAAGAGGATGTCTTCTGGTCTTGCGTCCCTTTTTATCCGTCTTCAGGGCGGGCGTATACCCGCCCCTGCCTGCCCCTGAGGGCGTGGCTGGCTGCGTCGGTGTCTAGGCCAGCCCACTCTAGGGCGGGAACGAGCGCGCCCCAGCTACGCCGCTTCGGGCATACCAGCTGAGACGCGCCTCCCGCCCAAAATGGCTTCCCGGGGGGATCGAGGCACTCGTCCATAAGTTCGGGGGGACCGATTCGGTCGCCCCTTTCCAAAAGATTAAATGTTAAACTTCTATCGATAAGGACCAGTTTGGGGACGTTCGACAGGTCCGGAGTCATCGTTTTTCATCAGAAAATTAATTTTTCGGACTATACCAAAAATGATTCATAATGTCAAATGGATCGTGCCTCATGTTGAATAACCACTTTTTAACCCCTCAGAGTGACCAAAATTGCCATTTTTACAAAGTTTTGCTTACTCAAAAGCTTCAATTTTGACCAATTTCAGGCACATAAATGACTTTAAACACACGTATTTTAGTTGAAAAAGTCATAATTCACATCCAGCAGTCGTTTGGAGTCAAAAGATTAAATGTTAAAATTTCATCGATATGGACCATTTTGGGGACGTTCGACATGTCCGGAGTCATCGTTTTTCATCAGAAATTTAAGTTTTTCGGACTACACCAAAAATGATTCAAAATGTCAAATGGATCGTGCCTCATGTTGAATAACCACTTTTTAACCCCTCAGAATGACCAAAATTGCCATATTTATAGAGTTTTGCTTACTCAAAAGCTTCAATTTTGACCAATTTCAGGCACATAAATGACTTTAAAGACACTTATTTAAGTTGAAAAAGTCTTAATTCACATCCAACAGTCGTTTGGAGTCAAAAGATTAAATGTTAAAATTTCATCGATAAGGACCAGTTTGGGGACGTTCGACAGGTCCAGAGTCATCGTTTTTCATCAGAAATTTAATTTTTCGGACTATACCAAAAATGATTCAAAATATCAAATGGATCGTGCCTCATGTTGAATAACCACCTTTTAACCCTTCAGAGTGACCAAAATTGCCATTTTTACAGTTTTGCTTACTCAAAAGCTTCAATTTTGACCAATTTCAGGCACATAAATGACTTTAAACACACTTATTTTAGTTGAAAAAGTCATAATTCACATCCAACAGTCTTTTGGAGTCAAAAGATTAAATGTTAAACTTCTATCGATAAGGACCAGTTTGGGGACGTTCGACAGGTCCGGAGTCATCGTTTTTCATCAGAAAATTAATTTTTCGGACTATACCAAAAATGATTCAAAATGTCAAATGGATCGTGCCTCATGTTGAATAACCACTTTTTAACCCCTCAGAGTGACCAAAATTGCCATTTTTACAAAGTTTTGCTTACTCAAAAGCTTCAATTTTGACCAATTTCAGGCACATAAATGACTTTAAAGACACTTATTTTAGTTGAAAAAGTCTTAATTCACATCCAACAGTCGTTTGGAGTCAAAAGATTAAATGTTAAAATTTCATCGATAAGGACCAGTTTGGGGACGTTCGACAGGTCCGGAGTCATCGTTTTTCATCAGAAAATTAATTTTTCGTACTGTACCAAAAATGATTCAAAATGTCAAATGGATCGTGCCTCATGTTGAATAACCACTTTTTAACCCCATCAGAGTGACCAAAATTGTCATTTTTACAGAGTTTTGCTTACTCAAAAGCTTCAATTTTGACCAATTTCAGGCACATAAATGACGTTAAACACACTTATTTTAGTTGAAAAAGTCTTATTTCACATCCAACAGTCGTTTGGAGTCAAAAGATTAAATGTTAAAATTTCATCCATATTGACCATTTTGGGAACGTTCGACAGGTCCGGAGTCATCGTTTTTCATCAGAAAAGTACGTTTTAGGACTGTACCAAAAATGATTCAAAATGTCAAATGGATCGTGCCTCATGTTGAATAACCACTTTTTAACCCCTCAGAGTGACCAAAATTGGCATTTTTACAGAGTTTTGCTTACTCAAAAGCTACAATTTTGACCAATTTCAGGCACATAAATGACTTTAAACACACTTATTTTAGTTGAAAAAGTCATAATTCACATCCAACAGTCGTTTTGAGTCAAAAGATTAAATGTTAAACTTCTATCGATAAGGACAAGTTTGGGGACGTTCGACAGGTCCGGAGTCATCGTTTTTCATCAGAAAATTAATTTTTCGGACTATACCAAAAATGATTCAAAATATCAAATGGATCGTGCCTCATGTTGAATAACCACCTTTTAACCCTTCAGAGTGACCAAAATTGCCATTTTTACAGTTTTGCTTACTCAAAAGCTTCAATTTTGACCAATTTCAGGCACATAAATGACTTTAAACACACTTATTTTAGTTGAAAAAGTCATAATTCACATCCAACAGTCTTTTGGAGTCAAAAGATTAAATGTTAAACTTCTATCGATAAGGACCAGTTTGGGGACGTTCGACAGGTCCGGAGTCATCGTTTTTCATCAGAAAATTAATTTTTCGGACTATACCAAAAATGATTCAAAATGTCAAATGGATCGTGCCTCATGTTGAATAACCACTTTTTAACCCCTCAGTGTGACCAAAATTGCCATTTTTACAAAGTTTTGCTTACTCAAAAGCTTCAATTTTGACCAATTTCAGGCACATAAATGACTTTAAACACACTTATTTTAGTTGAAAAAGTCATAATTCACATCCAACAGTCGTTTGGAGTCAAAAGATTAAATGTTAAAATTTCATCGATATGGACCATTTTGGGGACGTTCGACATGTCCGGAGTCATCGTTTTTCATCAGAAATTTAAGTTTTTCGGACTACACCAAAAATGATTCAAAATGTCAAATGGATCGTGCCTCATGTTGAATAACCACTTTTTAACCCCTCAGAATGACCAAAATTGCCATATTTATAGAGTTTTGCTTACTCAAAAGCTTCAATTTTGACCAATTTCAGGCACATAAATGACTTTAAACACACTTATTTTAGTTGAAAAAGTCACAATTCACATCAAACAGTTGTTTGGAGTCAAAAGATTAAATGTTAAAATTTCATCGATATTGACCATTTTGGGAACGTTCGACAGGTCCGGAGTCATCGTTTTTCATCTGAAAATAAAGTTTTAGGACTGTAACAAAAATGATTCAAAATGTCAAATGGATCGTGCCTCATGTTGAATAACCACTTTTTAACCCCTCAGAGTGACCAAAATTGGCATTTTTACAGAGTTTTGCTTACTCAAAAGCTACAATTTTGACCAATTTCAGGCACATAAATGACTTTAAACACACTTATTTTAGTTGAAAAAGTCATAATTCACATCCAACAGTCGTTTTGAGTCAAAAGATTAAATGTTAAAATTTCATCGATATGGACCATTTTGCAGACGTTCGACAGGTCCGGAGTCATCGTTTCTCATCAGAAATTTAATTTTTCGGACTATACCAAAAATGATTCAAAATATCAAATGGATCGTGCCTCATGTTGAATAACCACCTTTTAACCCTTCAGAGTGACCAAAATTGCCATTTTTACAGTTTTGCTTACTCAAAAGCTTCAATTTTGACCAATTTCAGGCACATAAATGACTTTAAACACACTTATTTTAGTTGAAAAAGTCATAATTCACATCCAACAGTCTTTTGGAGTCAAAAGATTAAATGTTAAACTTCTATCGATAAGGACCAGTTTGGGGACGTTCGACAGGTCCGGAGTCATCGTTTTTCATCAGAAATTTAAGTTTTTCGGACTACACCAAAAATGATTCAAAATGTCAAATGGATCGTGCCTCATGTTGAATAACCACTTTTTAACCCCTCAGAATGACCAAAATTGCCATATTTATAGAGTTTTGCTTACTCAAAAGCTTCAATTTTGACCAATTTCAGGCACATAAATGACTTTAAAGACACTTATTTTAGTTGAAAAAGTCTTAATTCACATCCAACAGTCGTTTGGAGTCAAAAGATTAAATGTTAAAATTTCATCGATAAGGACCAGTTTGGGGACGTTCGACAGGTCCGGAGTCATCGTTTTTCTTCAGAAAATTAATTTTTCGTACTGTACCAAAAATGATTCAAAATGTCAAATGGATCGTGCCTCATGTTGAATAACCACTTTTTAACCCCATCAGAGTGACCAAAATTGTCATTTTTACAGAGTTTTGCTTACTCAAAAGCTTCAATTTTGACCAATTTCAGGCACATAAATGACGTTAAACACACTTATTTTAGTTGAAAAAGTCTTATTTCACATCCAACAGTCGTTTGGAGTCAAAAGATTAAATGTTAAAATTTCATCCATATTGACCATTTTGGGAACGTTCGACATGTCCGGAGTCATCGTTTTTCATCAGAAAATACATTTTTCGGACTATACCAAAAATGATTCATAATGTCAAATGGATCGTGCCTCATGTTGAATAACCACTTTTTAACCCCTCAGAGTGACCAAAATTGCCATTTTTACAAAGTTTTGCTTACTCAAAAGCTTCAATTTTGACCAATTTCAGGCACATAAATGACTTTAAACACACGTATTTTAGTTGAAAAAGTCATAATTCACATCCAGCAGTCATTTGGAGTCAAAAGATTAAATGTTAAAATTTCATCGATATGGACCATTTTGGGGACGTTCGACATGTCCGGAGTCATCGTTTTTCATCAGAAATTTAAGTTTTTCGGACTACACCAAAAATGATTCAAAATGTCAAATGGATCGTGCCTCATGTTGAATAACCACTTTTTAACCCCTCAGAATGACCAAAATTGCCATATTTATAGAGTTTTGCTTACTCAAAAGCTTCAATTTTGACCAATTTCAGGCACATAAATGACTTTAAAGACACTTATTTAAGTTGAAAAAGTCTTAATTCACATCCAACAGTCGTTTGGAGTCAAAAGATTAAATGTTAAAATTTCATCGATAAGGACCAGTTTGGGGACGTTCGACAGGTCCAGAGTCATCGTTTTTCATCAGAAATTTAATTTTTCGGACTATACCAAAAATGATTCAAAATATCAAATGGATCGTGCCTCATGTTGAATAACCACCTTTTAACCCTTCAGAGTGACCAAAATTGCCATTTTTACAGTTTTGCTTACTCAAAAGCTTCAATTTTGACCAATTTCAGGCACATAAATGACTTTAAACACACTTATTTTAGTTGAAAAAGTCATAATTCACATCCAACAGTCTTTTGGAGTCAAAAGATTAAATGTTAAACTTCTATCGATAAGGACCAGTTTGGGGACGTTCGACAGGTCCGGAGTCATCGTTTTTCATCAGAAAATTAATTTTTCGGACTATACCAAAAATGATTCAAAATGTCAAATGGATCGTGCCTCATGTTGAATAACCACTTTTTAACCCCTCAGAGTGACCAAAATTGCCATTTTTACAAAGTTTTGCTTACTCAAAAGCTTCAATTTTGACCAATTTCAGGCACATAAATGACTTTAAAGACACTTATTTTAGTTGAAAAAGTCTTAATTCACATCCAACAGTCGTTTGGAGTCAAAAGATTAAATGTTAAAATTTCATCGATAAGGACCAGTTTGGGGACGTTCGACAGGTCCGGAGTCATCGTTTTTCATCAGAAAATAAATTTTTCGTACTGTACCAAAAATGATTCAAAATGTCAAATGGATCGTGCCTCATGTTGAATAACCACTTTTTAACCCCATCAGAGTGACCAAAATTGTCATTTTTACAGAGTTTTGCTTACTCAAAAGCTTCAATTTTGACCAATTTCAGGCACATAAATGACGTTAAACACACTTATTTTAGTTGAAAAAGTCTTATTTCACATCCAACAGTCGTTTGGAGTCAAAAGATTAAATGTTAAAATTTCATCGATAAGGACCAGTTTGGGGACGTTCGACAGGTCCAGAGTCATCGTTTTTCATCAGAAATTTAATTTTTCGGACTATACCAAAAATGATTCAAAATATCAAATGGATCGTGCCTCATGTTGAATAACCACCTTTTAACCCTTCAGAGTGACCAAAATTGCCATTTTTACAGTTTTGCTTACTCAAAAGCTTCAATTTTGACCAATTTCAGGCACATAAATGACTTTAAACACACTTATTTTAGTTGAAAAAGTCATAATTCACATCCAACAGTCTTTTGGAGTCAAAAGATTAAATGTTAAACTTCTATCGATAAGGACCAGTTTGGGGACGTTCGACAGGTCCGGAGTCATCGTTTTTCATCAGAAAATTAATTTTTCGGACTATACCAAAAATGATTCAAAATGTCAAATGGATCGTGCCTCATGTTGAATAACCACTTTTTAACCCCTCAGAGTGACCAAAATTGCCATTTTTACAAAGTTTTGCTTACTCAAAAGCTTCAATTTTGACCAATTTCAGGCACATAAATGACTTTAAAGACACTTATTTTAGTTGAAAAAGTCTTAATTCACATCCAACAGTCGTTTGGAGTCAAAAGATTAAATGTTAAAATTTCATCGATAAGGACCAGTTTGGGGACGTTCGACAGGTCCGGAGTCATCGTTTTTCATCAGAAAATTAATTTTTCGTACTGTACCAAAAATGATTCAAAATGTCAAATGGATCGTGCCTCATGTTGAATAACCACTTTTTAACCCCATCAGAGTGACCAAAATTGTCATTTTTACAGAGTTTTGCTTACTCAAAAGCTTCAATTTTGACCAATTTCAGGCACATAAATGACGTTAAACACACTTATTTTAGTTGAAAAAGTCTTATTTCACATCCAACAGTCGTTTGGAGTCAAAAGATTAAATGTTAAAATTTCATCCATATTGACCATTTTGGGAACGTTCGACAGGTCCGGAGTCATCGTTTTTCATCAGAAAAGTACGTTTTAGGACTGTACCAAAAATGATTCAAAATGTCAAATGGATCGTGCCTCATGTTGAATAACCACTTTTTAACCCCTCAGAGTGACCAAAATTGGCATTTTTACAGAGTTTTGCTTACTCAAAAGCTACAATTTTGACCAATTTCAGGCACATAAATGACTTTAAACACACTTATTTTAGTTGAAAAAGTCATAATTCACATCCAACAGTCGTTTTGAGTCAAAAGATTAAATGTTAAACTTCTATCGATAAGGACCAGTTTGGGGACGTTCGACAGGTCCGGAGTCATCGTTTTTCATCAGAAAATTAATTTTTCGGACTATACCAAAAATGATTCAAAATATCAAATGGATCGTGCCTCATGTTGAATAACCACCTTTTAACCCTTCAGAGTGACCAAAATTGCCATTTTTACAGTTTTGCTTACTCAAAAGCTTCAATTTTGACCAATTTCAGGCACATAAATGACTTTAAACACACTTATTTTAGTTGAAAAAGTCATAATTCACATCCAACAGTCTTTTGGAGTCAAAAGATTAAATGTTAAACTTCTATCGATAAGGACCAGTTTGGGGACGTTCGACAGGTCCGGAGTCATCGTTTTTCATCAGAAATTTAAGTTTTTCGGACTACACCAAAAATGATTCAAAATGTCAAATGGATCGTGCCTCATGTTGAATAACCACTTTTTAACCCCTCAGAATGACCAAAATTGCCATATTTATAGAGTTTTGCTTACTCAAAAGCTTCAATTTTGACCAATTTCAGGCACATAAATGACTTTAAACACACTTATTTTAGTTGAAAAAGTCACAATTCACATCAAACAGTTGTTTGGAGTCAAAAGATTAAATGTTAAAATTTCATCGATATTGACCATTTTGGGAACGTTCGACAGGTCCGGAGTCATCGTTTTTCATCTGAAAATAAAGTTTTAGGACTGTAACAAAAATGATTCAAAATGTCAAATGGATCGTGCCTCATGTTGAATAACCACTTTTTAACCCCTCAGAGTGACCAAAATTGGCATTTTTACAGAGTTTTGCTTACTCAAAAGCTACAATTTTGACCAATTTCAGGCACATAAATGACTTTAAACACACTTATTTTAGTTGAAAAAGTCATAATTCACATCCAACAGTCGTTTTGAGTCAAAAGATTAAATGTTAAAATTTCATCGATATGGACCATTTTGCAGACGTTCGACAGGTCCGGAGTCATCGTTTTTCATCAGAAATTTAATTTTTCGGACTATACCAAAAATGATTCAAAATATCAAATGGATCGTGCCTCATGTTGAATAACCACCTTTTAACCCTTCAGAGTGACCAAAATTGCCATTTTTACAGTTTTGCTTACTCAAAAGCTTCAATTTTGACCAATTTCAGGCACATAAATGACTTTAAACACACTTATTTTAGTTGAAAAAGTCATAATTCACATCCAACAGTCTTTTGGAGTCAAAAGATTAAATGTTAAACTTCTATCGATAAGGACCAGTTTGGGGACGTTCGACAGGTCCGGAGTCATTGTTTTTCATCAGAAATTTAAGTTTTTCGGACTACACCAAAAATGATTCAAAATGTCAAATGGATCGTGCCTCATGTTGAATAACCACTTTTTAACCCCTCAGAATGACCAAAATTGCCATATTTATAGAGTTTTGCTTACTCAAAAGCTTCAATTTTGACCAATTTCAGGCACATAAATGACTTTAAAGACACTTATTTTAGTTGAAAAAGTCTTAATTCACATCCAACAGTCGTTTGGAGTCAAAAGATTAAATGTTAAAATTTCATCGATAAGGACCAGTTTGGGGACGTTCGACAGGTCCGGAGTCATCGTTTTTCTTCAGAAAATTAATTTTTCGTACTGTACCAAAAATGATTCAAAATGTCAAATGGATCGTGCCTCATGTTGAATAACCACTTTTTAACCCCATCAGAGTGACCAAAATTGTCATTTTTACAGAGTTTTGCTTACTCAAAAGCTTCAATTTTGACCAATTTCAGGCACATAAATGACGTTAAACACACTTATTTTAGTTGAAAAAGTCTTATTTCACATCCAACAGTCGTTTGGAGTCAAAAGATTAAATGTTAAAATTTCATCCATATTGACCATTTTGGGAACGTTCGACATGTCCGGAGTCATCGTTTTTCATCAGAAAATAAATTTTTCGGACTATACCAAAAATGATTCATAATGTCAAATGGATCGTGCCTCATGTTGAATAACCACTTTTTAACCCCTCAGAGTGACCAAAATTGCCATTTTTACAAAGTTTTGCTTACTCAAAAGCTTCAATTTTGACCAATTTCAGGCACATAAATGACGTTAAACACACTTATTTTAGTTGAAAAAGTCATAATTCACATCCAACAGTCGTTTGGAGTCAAAAGATTAAATGTTAAAATTTCATCCATATGGACCATTTTGGGGACGTTCGACATGTCCGGAGTCATCGTTTTTCATCAGAAATTTAATTTTTCGGACTACACCAAAAATGATTCAAAATGTCAAATTGATCGTGCCTCATGTTGAATAACCACTTTTTAACCCCTCAGAGTGACCAAAATTGCCATATTTATAGAGTTTTGCTTACTCAAAAGCATCAATTTTGACCAATTTCAGGCACATAAATGACTTTAAAGACACTTATTTTAGTTGAAAAAGTCTTAATTCACATCCAACAGTTGTTTGGAGTCAAAAGATTAAATGTTAAAATTTCATCGATAAGGACCAGTTTGGGGACGTTCGACAGGTCCGGAGTCATCGTTTTTCATCAGAAAATGTATTTTTCGGACTGTACCAAAAATAATTCAAAATGTCAAATGGATCGTGCCTTATTTTGAACAACCACTTTTTATCCCCTCAGAGTGACCAAAATTTGCCATTTTTACAGAGTTTTGCTTACTCAAAAGCTTCAATTTTGACCAATTTCAGGCACATAAATGACTTTAAACACACTTATTTTAGTTGAAAAAGTCATAATTCACATCCAACAGTCTTTTGGAGTCAAAAGATTAAACGTTAAACTTCTATCGATAAGGACCATTTTGGGGACGTTCGACATGTCCGGAGTCATCGTTTTTCATCAGAAATTTAAGTTTTTCGGACTACACCAAAAATGATTCAAACTGTCAAATGGATCGTGCCTCATGTTGAATAACCACTTTTTAACCCCTCAGAATGACCAAAATTGCCATATTTATAGAGTTTTGCTTACTCAAAAGCTTCAATTTTGACCAATTTCAGGCACATAAATGACTTTAAAGACACTTATTTTAGTTGAAAAAGTCATAATTCACATCCAACAGTCGTTTGGAGTCAAAAGATTAAATGTTAAAATTTCATCGATATGGACCATTTTGGGGACGTTCGACATGTCCGGAGTCATCGTTTTTCATCAGAAATTTAATTTTTCGGACTACACCAAAAATGATTCAAAATGTCAAATTGATCGTGCCTCATGTTGAATAACCACTTTTTAACCCCTCAGAGTGACCAAAATTGCCATATTTATAGAGTTTTGCTTACTCAAAAGCTTCAATTTTGACCAATTTCAGGCACATAAATGACTTTAAACACACTTATTTTAGTTGAAAAAGTCTTAATTCACACCCAACAGTCGTTTGGAGTCAAAAGATTAAATGTTAAAATTTCATCGATAAGGACCAGTTTGGGGACGTTCGACAGGTCCGGAGTCATCCTTTTTCATCAGAGCATTAATTTTTCGTACTGTACCAAAAATGATTCAAAATGTCAAATGGATCGTGCCTCATGTTGAATATCCACTTTTTAACCCCTCAGAGTGACCAAAATTGTCATTTTTACAGAGTTTTGCTTACTCAAAAGCTTCAATTTTGACCAATTTCAGGCACATAAATGACGTTAAACACACTTATTTTAGTTGAAAAAGTCATAATTCACATCCAACAGTCGTTTTGAGACAAAAGATTAAATGTTAAAATTTCATCGATATGGACCATTTTGCGGACGTTCGACAGGTCCGGAGTCATCGTTTTTCATCAGAAATTTATTTTTTCGGACTATACCAAAAATAATTCATGTTGAATACCACTTTTTAACCCTTCAGAGTGACCAAAATTGCCATTTTTACAGTTTTGCTTACTCAAAAGCTTCAATTTTGACCAATTTCAGGCACATAAATGACTTTAAACACACTTATTTTAGTTAAAAAATCTTAATTCACATCCAACAGTCGTTTGGAGTCAAAAGATTAAATGTTAACATTTCATCGATAAGGACCATTTTGGGGATGTTCGACAGGTCCGGAGTCATCGTTTTTCATCAGAAAATTAATTTTTCGGACTGTACCAAAAATGATTCAAAATGTCAAATGGATTGTGCCTCATGTTGAATAACCACTTTTTAACCCCTCAGAGTGACCAAAATTGCCATTTTTACAAAGTTTTGCTTACTCAAAAGCTTCAATTTTGACCAATTTCAGGCACATAAATGACGTTAAACACACTTATTTTAGTTGAAAAAGTCATAATTCACATCCAACAGTCGTTTGGAGTCAAAAGATTAAATGTTAAAATTTCATCGATATGGACCATTTTGGGGACGTTTGACAGGTCCAGAGTCATCGTTTTCATCAGAAAATTAATTTTTCGGACTGTACCAAAAATAATTCAAAATGTCAAATGGATCGTGCCTCATGTTGAATAACCACTTTTTAACCCCTCATAGTGACCAAAATTGCCATTTTTTACAGAGTTTTGCTTACTCAAAAGCTTCAATTTTGACCAATTTCAGGCACATAAATGTCTTTAAACACACTTATTTTAGTTGAAAAAGTCATAATTCACATCCAACAGTTGTTTGGAGTCAAAAGATTAAATGTTAAAATTTCATCGATATGGACCATTTTGGGGACGTTCGACAGGTCCGGAGTCATCGTTTTTCATCAGAAAATTAATTTTTCGGACTTTACCAAAAATGATTCAAAATGTCAAATGGATTGTGCCTCATGTTGAATATCCACTTTTTAACCCCTCAGAGTGACCAAAATTGCCATTTTTACAAAGTTTTGCTTACTCAAAAGCTTCAATTTTGACCAATTTCAGGCACATAAATGACGTTAAACACACTTATTTTAGTTGAAAAAGTCATAATTCACATCCAACAGTCGTTTGGAGTCAAAAGATTAAATGTTAAAATTTCATCGATATGGACCATTTTGGGGACGTTTGACAGGTCCAGAGTCATCGTTTTTCATCAGAAAATTAATTTTTCGGACTGTACCAAAAATAATTCAAAATGTCAAATGGATCGTGCCTCATGTTGAATAACCACTTTTTAACCCCTCATAGTGACCAAAATTGCCATTTTTTACAGAGTTTTGCTTACTCAAAAGCTTCAATTTTGACCAATTTCAGGCACATAAATGTCTTTAAACACACTTATTTTAGTTGAAAAAGTCATAATTCACATCCAACAGTTGTTTGGAGTCAAAAGATTAAATGTTAAAATTTCATCGATATGGACCATTTTGGGGACGTTCGAGAGGTCCGGAGTCATCGTTTTTCATCAGAAATTTAATTTTTCGGACTATACCAAAAAAGATTCATGTTGAATAACCACTTTTTAACCCTTCAGAGTGACCAAAATTGCCATTTTTACAGTTTTGCTTACTCAAAAGCTTCAATTTTGACCAATTTCAGGCACATAAATGACTTTAAACACACTTATTTTAGTTGAAAAAGTCATAATTCACATCCAACAGTCGTTTGGAGTCAAAAGATTAAATGTTAAAATTTCATCGATATGGACCATTTTGGGGACGTTCGACAGGTCCGGAGTCATCGTTTTTCATCAGAAAATTAATTTTTCAGACTGTACCAAAATTAATTCAAAATGTCAAATGGATCGTGCCTCATTTTGAATAACCACTTTTTATCCCCTCAGAGTGACCAAAAATTGCCATTTTTACAGAGTTTTGCTTACTCAAAAGCTTCAATTTTGACCAATTTCAGGCACATAAATGACTTTAAACACACTTATTTTAGTTGAAAAAGTCTTAATTCACATCCAACAGTCGTTTGGAGTCAAAAGATTAAATGTTAAAATGTCATCGATAAGGACCAGTTTGGGGACGTTCGACAGGTCCGGAGTCATCGTTTTTCATCAGAAAATGTATTTTTCGGACTGTACCAAAAATAATTCAAAATGTCAAATGGATCGTGCCTTATTTTGAACAACCACTTTTTATCCCCTCAGAGTGACCAAAATTTGCCATTTTTACAGAGTTTTGCTTACTCAAAAGCTTCAATTTTGACCAATTTCAGGCACATAAATGACTTTAAACACACTTATTTTAGTTGAAAAAGTCATAATTCACATCCAACAGTCTTTTGGAGTCAAAAGATTAAACGTTAAACTTCTATCGATAAGGACCATTTTGGGGACGTTCGACATGTCCGGAGTCATCGTTTTTCATCAGAAATTTAAGTTTTTCGGACTACACCAAAAATGATTCAAAATGTCAAATGGATCGTGCCTCATGTTGAATAACCACTTTTTAACCCCTCAGAATGACCAAAATTGCCATATTTATAGAGTTTTGCTTACTCAAAAGCTTCAATTTTGACCAATTTCAGGCACATAAATGACTTTAAAGACACTTATTTTAGTTGAAAAAGTCTTAATTCACATCCAACAGTCGTTTGGAGTCAAAAGATTAAATGTTAAAATTTCATCGATAAGGACCAGTTTGGGGACGTTCGACAGGTCCGGAGTCATCGTTTTTCATCAGAAAATTAAGTTTTCGTACTGTACCAAAAATGATTCAAAATGTCAAATGGATCGTGCCTCATGTTGAATAACCACTTTTTAACCCCATCAGAGTGACCAAAATTGTCATTTTTACAGAGTTTTGCTTACTCAAAAGCTTCAATTTTGACCAATTTCAGGCACATAAATGACGTTAAACACACTTATTTTAGTTGAAAAAGTCTTATTTCACATCCAACAGTCGTTTGGAGTCAAAAGATTAAATGTTAAAATTTCATCCATATTGACCATTTTGGGAACGTTCGACAGGTCCGGAGTCATCGTTTTTCATCAGAAAATTAAGTTTTAGGACTGTACCAAAAATGATTCAAAATGTCAAATGGATTGTGCCTCATGTTGAATAACCACTTTTTAACCCCTCAGAGTGACCAAAATTGGCATTTTTACAGAGTTTTGCTTACTCAAAAGCTACAATTTTGACCAATTTCAGGCACATAAATGACTTTAAACACACTTATTTTAGTTGAAAAAGTCATAATTCACATCCAACAGTCGTTTTGAGTCAAAAGATTAAATGTTAAAATTTCATCGATATGGACCATTTTGCGGACATTCGACAGGTCCGGAGTCATCGTTTTTCATCAGAAATTTAATTTTTCGGACTATACCAAAAATGATTCAAAATATCAAATGGATCGTGCCTCATGTTGAATAACCACCTTTTAACCCTTCAGAGTGACCACAATTGCCATTTTTACAGTTTTGCTTACTCAAAAGCTTCAATTTTGACCAATTTCAGGCACATAAATGACTTTAAACACACTTATTTTAGTTGAAAAAGTCATAATTCACATCCGACAGTCTTTTGGAGTCAAAAGATTAAATGTTAAACTTCTTTCGATAAGGACCAGTTTGGGGACGTTCGACAGGTCCGGAGTCATCGTTTTTCATCAGAAAATTAATTTTTCGGACTATACCAAAAATGATTCAAAATGTCAAATGGATCGTGCCTCATGTTGAATAACCACTTTTTAACCCCTCAGAGTGACCAAAATTGCAATTTTTACAAAGTTTTGCTTACTCAAAAGCTTCAATTTTGACCAATTTCAGGCACATAAATGACTTTAAACACACTTATTTTAGTTGAAAAAGTCATAATTCACATCCAACAGTCGTTTGGAGTCAAAAGATTAAATGTTAAAATTTCATCGATATGGACCATTTTGGGGACGTTCGACATGTCCGGAGTCATCGTTTTTCATCAGAAATTTAAGTTTTTCGGACTACACCAAAAATGATTCAAAATGTCAAATGGATCGTGCCTCATGTTGAATAACCACTTTTTAACCCCTCAGAATGACCAAAATTGCCATATTTATAGAGTTTTGCTTACTCAAAAGCTTCAATTTTGACCAATTTCAGGCACATAAATGACTTTAAAGACACTTATTTTAGTTGAAAAAGTCTTAATTCACATCCAACAGTCGTTTGGAGTCAAAAGATTAAATGTTAAAATTTCATCGATAAGGACCAGTTTGGGGACGTTCGACAGGTCCGGAGTCATCGTTTTTCATCAGAAAATCAATTTTTCGTACTGTACCAAAAATGATTCAAAATGTCAAATGGATCGTGCCTCATGTTGAATAACCACTTTTTAACCCCATCAGAGTGACCAAAATTGTCATTTTTACAGAGTTTTGCTTACTCAAAAGCTTCAATTTTGACCAATTTCAGGCACATAAATGACGTTAAACACACTTATTTTAGTTGAAAAAGTCTTATTTCACATCCAACAGTCGTTTGGAGTCAAAAGATTAAATGTTAAAATTTCATCCATATTGACCATTTTGGGAACGTTCGACAGGTCCGGAGTCATCGTTTTTCATCAGAAAATTAAGTTTTAGGACTGTACCAAAAATGATTCAAAATGTCAAATGGATCGTGCCTCATGTTGAATAACCACTTTTTAACCCCTCAGAGTGACCAAAATTGGCATTTTTACAGAGTTTTGCTTACTCAAAAGCTACAATTTTGACCAATTTCAGGCACATAAATGACTTTAAACACACTTATTTTAGTTGAAAAAGTCATAATTCACATCCAACAGTCGTTTTGAGTCAAAAGATTAAATGTTAAAATTTCATCGATATGGACCATTTTGCGGACATTCGACAGGTCCGGAGTCATCGTTTTTCATCAGAAATTTAATTTTTCGGACTATACCAAAAATGATTCAAAATATCAAATGGATCGTGCCTCATGTTGAATAACCACCTTTTAACCCTTCAGAGTGACCAAAATTGGCATTTTTACAGTTTTGCTTACTCAAAAGCTTCAATTTTGACCAATTTCAGGCACATAAATGACTTTAAACACACTTATTTTAGTTGAAAAAGTCATAATTCACATCCAACAGTCTTTTGGAGTCAAAAGATTAAATGTTAAACTTCTATCGATAAGGACCAGTTTGGGGACGTTCGACAGGTCCGGAGTCATCGTTTTTCATCAGAAAATTAATTTTTCGGACTATACCAAAAATGATTCAAAATGTCAAATGGATCGTGCCTCATGTTGAATAACCACTTTTTAACCCCTCAGAGTGACCAAAATTGCCATTTTTACAAAGTTTTGCTTACTCAAAAGCTTGAATTTTGACCAATTTCAGGCACATAAATGACTTTAAACACACTTATTTTAGTTGAAAAAGTCATAATTCACATCCAACAGTCGTTTGGAGTCAAAAGATTAAATGTTAAAATTTCATCGATATGGACCATTTTGGGGACGTTCGACATGTCCGGAGTCATCGTTTTTCATCAGAAATTTAAGTTTTTCGGACTACACCAAAAATGATTCAAAATGTCAAATGGATCGTGCCTCATGTTGAATAACCACTTTTTAACCCCTCAGAATGACCAAAATTGCCATAATTATAGAGTTTTGCTTACTCAAAAGCTTCAATTTTGACCAATTTCAGGCACATAAATGACTTTAAACACACTTATTTTAGTTGAAAAAGTCACAATTCACATCAAACAGTTGTTTGGAGTCAAAAGATTAAATGTTAAAATTTCATCGATATTGACCATTTTGGGAACGTTCGACAGGTCCGGAGTCATCGTTTTTCATCTGAAAATAAAGTTTTAGGACTGTACCAAAAACGATTCAAAATGTCAAATGGATCGTGCCTCATGTTGAATAACCACTTTTTAACCCCTCAGAGTGACCAAAATTGGCATTTTTACAGAGTTTTGCTTACTCAAAAGCTACAATTTTGACCAATTTCAGGCACATAAATGACTTTAAACACACTTATTTTAGTTGAAAAAGTCATAATTCACATCCAACAGTCGTTTTGAGTCAAAAGATTAAATGTTAAAATTTAATCGATATGGACCATTTTGCGGACGTTCGACAGGTCCGGAGTCATTGTTTTTCATCAGAAATTTAATTTTTCAGACTATACCAAAAATGATTCAAAATATCAAATGGATCGTGCCTCATGTTGAATAACCACCTTTTAACCCTTCAGAGTGACCACAATTGCCATTTTTACAGTTTTGCTTACTCAAAAGCTTCAATTTTGACCAATTTCAGGCACATAAATGACTTTAAACACACTTATTTTAGTTGAAAAAGTCATAATTCACATCCAACAGTCTTTTGGAGTCAAAAGATTAAATGTTAAACTTCTATCGATAAGGACCAGTTTGGGGACGTTCGACAGGTCCGGAGTCATCGTTTTTCATCAGAAAATTAATTTTTCGGACTATACCAAAAATGATTCAAAATGTCAAATGGATCGTGCCTCATGTTGAATAACCACTTTTTAACCCCTCAGAGTGACCAAAATTGCAATTTTTACAAAGTTTTGCTTACTCAAAAGCTTCAATTTTGACCAATTTCAGGCACATAAATGACTTTAAACACACTTATTTTAGTTGAAAAAGTCATAATTCACATCCAACAGTCGTTTGGAGTCAAAAGATTAAATGTTAAAATTTCATCGATATGGACCATTTTGGGGACGTTCGACATGTCCGGAGTCATCGTTTTTCATCAGAAATTTAAGTTTTTCGGACTACACCAAAAATGATTCAAAATGTCAAATGGATCGTGCCTCATGTTGAATAACCACTTTTTAACCCCTCAGAATGACCAAAATTGCCATATTTATAGAGTTTTGCTTACTCAAAAGCTTCAATTTTGACCAATTTCAGGCACATAAATGACTTTAAAGACACTTATTTTAGTTGAAAAAGTCTTAATTCACATCCAACAGTCGTTTGGAGTCAAAAGATTAAATGTTAAAATTTCATCGATATTGACCATTTTGGGAACGTTCGACAGGTCCGGAGTCATCGTTTTTCATCAGAAAATTAAGTTTTAGGACTGTACCAAAAATGATTCAAAATGTCAAATGGATCGTGCCTCATGTTGAATAACCACTTTTTAACCCCTCAGAGTGACCAAAATTGGCATTTTTACAGAGTTTTGCTTACTCAAAAGCTACAATTTTGACCAATTTCAGGCACATAAATGACTTTAAACACACTTATTTTAGTTGAAAAAGTCATAATTCACATCCAACAGTCGTTTTGAGTCAAAAGATTAAATGTTAAAATTTCATCGATATGGACCATTTTGCGGACGTTCGACAGGTCCGGAGTCATCGTTTTTCATCAGAAATTTAATTTTTCGGACTATACCAAAAATGATTCAAAATATCAAATGGATCGTGCCTCATGTTGAATAACCACCTTTTAACCCTTCAGAGTGACCAAAATTGCCATTTTTACAGTTTTGCTTACTCAAAAGCTTCAATTTTGACCAATTTCAGGCACATAAATGACTTTAAACACACTTATTTTAGTTGAAAAAGTCATAATTCACATCCAACAGTCTTTTGGAGTCAAAAGATTAAATGTTAAACTTCTATCGATAAGGACCAGTTTGGGGACGTTCGACAGGTCCGGAGTCATCGTTTTTCATCAGAAAATTAATTTTTCGGACTATACCAAAAATGATTCAAGATGTCAAATGGATCGTGCCTCATGTTGAATAACCACTTTTTAACCCCTCAGAGTGACCAAAATTGCCATTTTTACAAAGTTTTGCTTACTCAAAAGCTTCAATTTTGACCAATTTCAGGCACATAAATGACTTTAAACACACTTATTTTAGTTGAAAAAGTCATAATTCACATCCAACAGTCGTTTGGAGTCAAAAGATTAAATGTTAAAATTTCATCGATATGGACCATTTTGGGGACGTTCGACATGTCCGGAGTCATCGTTTTTCATCAGAAATTTAAGTTTTTCGGACTACACCAAAAATGATTCAAAATGTCAAATGGATCGTGCCTCATGTTGAATAACCACTTTTTAACCCCTCAGAGTGACCAAAATTGGCATTTTTACAGAGTTTTGCTTACTCAAAAGCTACAATTTTGACCAATTTCAGGCACATAAATGACTTTAAACACACTTATTTTAGTTGAAAAAGTCATAATTCACATCCAACAGTCGTTTTGAGTCAAAAGATTAAATGTTAAAATTTCATCGATATGGACCATTTTGCGGACGTTCGACAGGTCCAGAGTCATCGTTTTTCATCAGAAATTTAATTTTTCGGACTATACCAAAAATGATTCAAAATATCAAATGGATCGTGCCTCATGTTGAATAACCACCTTTTAACCCTTCAGAGTGACCAAAATTGCCATTTTTACAGTTTTGCTTACTCAAAAGCTTCAATTTTGACCAATTTCAGGCACATAAATGACTTTAAACACACTTATTTTAGTTGAAAAAGTCTTAATTCACATCCAACAGTCGTTTGGAGTCAAAAGATTAAATGTTAAAATTTCATCGATAAGGACCAGTTTGGGGACGTTCGACAGGTCCGGAGTCATCGTTTTTCATCAGAAAATTAATTTTTCGTACTGTACCAAAAATGATTCAAAATGTCAAATGGATCGTGCCTCATGTTGAATAACCACTTTTTAACCCCATCAGAGTGACCAAAATTGTCATTTTTACAGAGTTTTGCTTACTCAAAAGCTTCAATTTTGACCAATTTCAGGCACATAAATGACGTTAAACACACTTATTTTAGTTGAAAAAGTCTTATTTCACATCCAACAGTCGTTTGGAGTCAAAAGATTAAATGTTAAAATTTCATCCATATTGACCATTTTGGGAACGTTCGACAGGTCCGGAGTCATCGTTTTTCATCAGAAAATTAATTTTTCGGACTGTACCAAAAAAGATTCAAAATGTCAAATGGATCGTGCCTCATGTTGAATAACCACTTTTTAACCCCTCAGAGTGACCAAAATTGGCATTTTTACAGAGTTTTGCTTACTCAAAAGCTACAATTTTGACCAATTTCAGGCACATAAATGACTTTAAACACACTTATTTTAGTTGAAAAAGTCATAATTCACATCCAACAGTCGTTTTGAGTCAAAAGATTAAATCTTAAAATTTCATCGATATGGACCATTTTCGGGACGTTCGACAGGTCCGGAGTCATCGTTTTTCATCAGAAAATTAATTTTTCGGACTGTCCCAAAAATAATTCAAAATGTCAAATGGATCGTGCCTCATGTTGAATAACCACTTTTTAACCCATCAGAGTGACCAAAATTGCCATTTTTACAAAATGCCAAAATTGCCATTTTGTCAAAATCAGTCGTTTGGAGTCAAGAGATTAAATGTTAACATTTCTTCGAGATGGACCATTTCGGGGGCGTTCGACAGGTCTGGAGTCATCGTTTTTCATCAGAAAATTAATTTTTTGGACTGTACCAAAAATGATTCAAAATGTCAAATGGATCATGCCTCATGTTGAATAACCACTTTTTAACCCCGCAGAGTGACCAAAATTGCCATTTTTATAGAGTTTTGCTTACTAAAAAGCTTAATTTTTTACCA
Source organism: Lissotriton vulgaris (assembly GCF_964263255.1). NCBI lineage: Eukaryota > Metazoa > Chordata > Amphibia > Caudata > Salamandridae > Lissotriton > Lissotriton vulgaris. The sequence continues at coordinate 17,859 of NW_028251798.1, read as the reverse complement.
ATTTCAGGCACATAAATGACTTTAAACACACTTATTTTAGTTGAAAAAGTCTTAATTCACATCCAACAGTCGTTTGGAGTCAAAAGATTAAATGTTAAAATTTCATCGATATGGACCATTTTGGGGACGTTTGACAGGTCCAGAGTCATCGTTTTTCATCAGAAAATTAATTTTTCGGACTGTACCAAAAATATTTCAAAATGTCAAATGGATCGTGCCTCATGTTGAATAACCACTTTTTAACCCCTCATAGTGACCAAAATTGCCATTTTTTACAGAGTTTTGCTTACTCAAAAGCTTCAATTTTGACCAATTTCAGGCACATAAATGTCTTTAAACACACTTATTTTAGTTGAAAAAGTCATAATTCACATCCAACAGTTGTTTGGAGTCAAAAGATTAAATGTTAAAATTTCATCGATATGGACCATTTTGGGGACGTTCGACAGGTCCGGAGTCATCGTTTTTCATCAGAAATTTAATTTTTCGGACTATACCAAAAAAGATTCATGTTGAATAACCACTTTTTAACCCTTCAGAGTGACCAAAATTGCCATTTTTACAGTTTTGCCTACTCAAAAGCTTCAATTTTGACCAATTTCAGGCACATAAATGAATTTAAACACACTTATTTTAGTTAAAAAATCTTAATTCACATCCAACAGTCGTTTGGAGTCAAAAGATTAAATGTTAACATTTCATCGATAAGGACCATTTTGGGGACGTTCGACAGGTCCGGTGTCATCATTTTTCATCAGAAAATTAATTTTTCAGACTGTACCAAAAATAATTCAAAATGTCAAATGGATCGTGCCTCATGTTGAATAACCACTTTTTATCCCCTCAGAGTGACCAAAAATTGCCATTTTTACAGAGTTTTGCTTACTAAAAAGCTTCATTTTTGACCAATTTCAGGCACATAAATGACTTTAAACACACTAATTTTAGTTGAAAAAGTCATAATTCACATCCAACAGTCGTTTGGAGTCAAAAGATTAAATGTTAAAATTTCATCAATATGGACCATTTTGGGGACGTTCGACAGGTCCGGAGTCATCGTTTTTCATCAGAAAATTAATTTTTCAGACTGTACCAAAAATAATTCAAAATGTCAAATGGATCGTGCCTCATTTTGAATAACCACTTTTTATCCCCTCAGAGTGACCAAAAATTGCCATTTTTACAGAGTTTTGCTTACTCAAAAGCTTCAATTTTGACCAATTTCAGGCACATAAATGACTTTAAACACACTTATTTTAGTTGAAAAAGTCTTAATTCACATCCAACAGTCGTTTGGAGTCAAAAGATTAAATGTTAAAATGTCATCGATAAGGACCAGTTTGGGGATGTTCGACAGGTCCGGAGTCATCGTTTTTCATCAGAAAATTAATTTTTCGGACTATACCAAAAATGATTCAAAATGTCAAATGGATCGTGCCTCATGTTGAATAACCACTTTTTAACCCCTCAGAGTGACCAAAATTGCCATTTTTACAAAGTTTTGCTTACTCAAAAGCTTCAATTTTGACCAATTTCAGGCACATAAATGACTTTAAACACACTTATTTTAGTTGAAAAAGTCATAATTCACATCCAACAGTCGTTTGGAGTCAAAAGATTAAATGTTAAAATTTCATCGATATGGACCATTTTGGGGACGTTCGACAGGTCCGGAGTCATCGTTTTTCATCAGAAAATTAAGTGTTAGGACTGTACCAAAAATGATTCAAAATGTCAAATGGATCGTGCCTCATGTTGAATAACCACTTTTTAACCCCTCAGAGTGACCAAAATTGGCATTTTTACAGAGTTTTGCTTACTCAAAAGCTACAATTTTGACCAATTTCAGGCACATAAATGACTTTAAACACACTTATTTTAGTTGAAAAAGTCATAATTCACATCCAACAGTCGTTTTGAGTCAAAAGATTAAATGTTAAAATTTCATCGATATGGACCATTTTGCGGACATTCGACAGGTCCGGAGTCATCGTTTTTCATCAGAAATTTAATTTTTCGGACTATACCAAAAATGATCCAAAATATCAAATGGATCGTGCCTCATGTTGAATAACCACCTTTTAACCCTTCAGAGTGACCAAAATTGGCATTTTTACAGTTTTGCTTACTCAAAAGCTTCAATTTTGACCAATTTCAGGCACATAAATGACTTTAAACACACTTATTTTAGTTGAAAAAGTCATAATTCACATCCAACAGTCTTTTGGAGTCAAAAGATTAAATGTTAAACTTCTATCGATAAGGACCAGTTTGGGGACGTTCGACAGGTCCGGAGTCATCGTTTTTCATCAGAAAATTAATTTTTCGGACTATACCAAAAATGATTCAAAATGTCAAATGGATCGTGCCTCATGTTGAATAACCACTTTTTAACCCCTCAGAGTGACCAAAATTGCCATGTTTACAAAGTTTTGCTTACTCAAAAGCTTCAATTTTGACCAATTTCAGGCACATAAATGACTTTAAACACACTTATTTTAGTTGAAAAAGTCATAATTCACATCCAACAGTCGTTTGGAGTCAAAAGATTAAATGTTAAAATGTCATCGATATGGACCATTTTGGGGACGTTCGACATGTCCGGAGTCATCGTTTTTCATCAGAAATTTAAGTTTTTTGGACTACACCAAAAATGATTCAAAATGTCAAATGGATCGTGCCTCATGTTGAATAACCACTTTTTAACCCCTCAGAATGACCAAAATTGCCATATTTATAGAGTTTTGCTTACTCAAAAGCTTCAATTTTGACCAATTTCAGGCACATAAATGACTTTAAACACACTTATTTTAGTTGAAAAAGTCACAATTCACATCAAACAGTTGTTTGGAGTCAAAAGATTAAATGTTAAAATTTCATCGATATTGACCATTTTGGGAACGTTCGACAGGTCCGGAGTCATCGTTTTTCATCTGAAAATAAAGTTTTAGGACTGTACCAAAAATGATTCAAAATGTCAAATGGATCGTGCCTCATGTTGAATAACCACTTTTTAACCCCTCAGAGTGACCAAAATTGGCATTTTTACAGAGTTTTGCTTACTCAAAAGCTACAATTTTGACCAATTTCAGGCACATAAATGACTTTAAACACACTTATTTTAGTTGAAAAAGTCATAATTCACATCCAACAGTCGTTTTGAGTCAAAAGATTAAATGTTAAAATTTCATCGATATGGACCATTTTGGGGACGTTCGACAGGTCCGGAGTCATCGTTTTTCATCAGAAAATGAATTTTTCGGACTGTACCAAAAATGATTCAAAATGTCAAATGGATCGTGCCTTATGTTGAATAACCAATTTTTAACCCCTCAGAGTGACCAAAATTGCCATTTTTACAAAGTTTTGCTTACTCAAAAGCTTCAATTTTGACCAATTTCAGGCACATAAATGACTTTAAACACACTTATTTTAGTTGAAAAAGTCTTAATTCACATCCAACAGTCGTTTGGAGTCAAAAGATTAAGTGTTAAAATTTCATCGATATGGACCATTTTGGGGACGTTCGACAGGTCCGGAGTCATCGTTTTTCATCAGAAAATCAATTTTTCAGACTGTACCAAAAATGATTCAAAATGTCAAATGGATCGTGCCTCATGTTGAATAACCACTTTTTAACCCCTCAGAGTGACCAAAATTGCCATTTTTACAGAGTTTTGCTTACTCAAAAGATTCAATTTTGACCAATTTCAGGCACATAAATGACTTTAAACACACTTATTTTAGTTGAAAAAGTCTTAATTCACATCCAACAGTCGTTTGGAGTCAAAAGATTAAATGTTAAAATTTCATCCACATTGACCATTTTGGGAACGTTCGACAGGTCCAGAGTCATCGTTTTTCATCAGAAAATGAATTTTTCGGACTGTACCGAAAATGATTCAAAATGTCAAATGGATCGTGCCTCATGTTGAATAACCACTTTTTAACCCCTCAGAGTGACCAAAATTGCCATTTTTACAGAGTTTTGCTTATTCAAAAGCTTCAATTTTGACCAATTTCAGGCACATAAATGACTTTAAACACACTTATTTTTGTTGAAACAGTCTTACTTCACAGCCAACAGTCGTTTGGAGTCAAAAGATTAAATGTTAAAATTTCATCCATGTTGACCATTTTGGGAACGTTCGACAGGTCCGGAGTCATCGTTTTTCATCAGAAAATGAATTTTTCGGACTGTACCAAAAATGATTCAAAATGTCAAATGGATCGTGCCTCATGTTGAATAACCACTTTTTAACCCCTCAGAGTGACCAAAATTGCCATTTTTACAGAGTTTTGCTTACTCAAAAGCTTCAATTTTGACAAATTTCAGGCACATAAATGACTTTAAACACACTTATTTTAGTTGAAAAAGTCTTAATTCACATCCAACAGTCGTTTGAAGTCAAAAGATTAAATGTTAAAATTTCATCCATATCGACCATTTTGGGAACGTTCGACAGGTCCGGAGTCATCGTTTTTCACCAGGAAATTATTTTTCGGACTGTACCAAAAATGATTCAAAATGTCAAATGGATCGTGCCTCATGTTGAATAATCACTTTTTAACCCCTCAGAGTGACCAAAATTGCCATTTGTACAGAGTTTTGCTTACTCAAAAGCTTTAATTTTGACTAATTTCAGGCACATAAATGACTTTAAACACACTTATTTTAGTTGAAAAAGTCTTAATTCACATCCAACAGTCGTTTGGAGTCAAAAGATTAAGTGTTAAAATGTCATCGATATGGACCATTTTGGGGACGTTCGACCGGTCCGGAGTCATCGTTTTTCATCAGAAAATGAATTTTTCGGACTGTACCAAAAATGATTCAAAGTGTCAAATGGATCGTGCATCATGTTGAATAACCACTTTTTAACCCCTCAGAGTGACCAAAATTGCCATTTTTACAGAGTTTTGCTTACTCAAAAGCTTCAATTTTGACCAATTTCAGGCACATAAATGACTTTAAACACACTTATTTTAGTTGAAAAAGTCTTAAATCACATCCAACAGTCGTTTGGAGTCAAAAGATTAAGTGTAAAATTTCACCGATATGGACCATTTTGGGGACGTTCGACAGGTCCGGAGTCATCATTTTTCTTCAGAAAATGAATTTTTCGGACTGTACCAAAAATGATTCAAAATGTCAAATGGATCGTGTCTCATGTTGAATAACCACTTTTTACCCCCTCAGAGTGACCAAAATTGCCATTTTTACAGAGTTTTGCTTACTCAAAAGATTCAATTTTGACCGATTTCAGGCACATAAATGACTTTAAACACACTTATTTTAGTTGAAAAAGTCACAATCACATCCAACAGTCATTTGGAGTCAAAAGATTAAATGTTAAAATTTCATCGATATGGACCATTTTGGGGACGTTCGACAGGTCCGGAGTCATCGTTTTTCATCAGAAAATGAATTTTTTGGACTGTACCAAAAATGATTCAAAATGTCAAATGGATCGTGCCTTATGTTGAATAACCACTTTTTAACCCCTCAGAGTGACCAAAATTGCCATTTTTACAAAGTTTTGCTTACTCAAAAGCTTCAATTTTGACCAATTTCAGGCACATAAATGACTTTAAACACACTTATTTTAGTTGAAAAAGTCTTAATTCACATCCAACAGTCGTCTGGAGTCAAAAGATTAAATGTTAAAATTTCATCCATATTGACCATTTTGGGAACGTTCGACAGGTCCGGAGTCATCGTTTTTCATCAGAAAATGAATTTTTCGGACTGTACCAAAAATGATTCAAAATGTCAATTGGATCGTGCCTCATGTTGAATAACTACTTTTTAACCCCTCAGAGTGACCAAAATTGCCATTTTTACATAGTTTTGCTTACTCAAAAGCTTCAATTTTGACCAATTTCAGGCACATAAATGACTTTAAACACACTTATTTTTGTTGAAAAAGTCTTAATTCACATCCAACAGTCGTTTGGAGTCAAAAGATTAAATGTTAAAATTTCATCCATGTTGACCATTTTGGGAACGTTCGACAGGTCCGGAGTCATCGTTTTTCATCAGAAAATGAATTTTTCGGACTGTACCAAAAATGATTCAAAATATCAATTGGATCGTGCCTCATGTTGAATAACTACTTTTTAACCCCTCAGAGTGACCAAAATTGCCATTTTTACATAGTTTTGCTTACTCAAAAGCTTCAATTTTGACCAATTTCAGGCACATAAATGACTTTAAACACACTTATTTTTGTTGAAAAAGTCTTAATTCACATCCAACAGTCGTTTGGAGTCAAAAGATTAAATGTTAAAATTTCATCCATGTTGACCATTTTGGGAACGTTCGACAGGTCCGGAGTCATCGTTTTTCATCAGAAAATGAATTTTTCAGACTGTACCAAAAATGATTCAAAATGTCAAATGGATCGTGCCTCATGTTGAATAACTACTTTTTAACCCCTCAGAGTGACCAAAATTGCCATTTTTACAGAGTTTTGCTTACTCAAAAGCTTCAATTTTGACCAATTTCAGGCACATAAATGACTTTAAACACACTTATTTTAGTTGAAAAAGTCTTAATTCACATCCAACAGTCGTTTGGAGTCAAAAGATTAAATGTTAAAATTTCATCCATATTGACCATTTTGGGAACGTTCGACAGGTCCGGAATCATCGTTTTTCATCAGAAAATGAATTTTTCGGACTATACCAAAAATGATTCAAAATGTCAAATGGATCGTGCCTCATGTTGAATGACCACTTTTTAACCCCTCAGAGTGACCAAAATTGCCATTTGTACAGAGTTTTGCTTACTCAAAAGCTTCAATTTTGACCAATTTCAGGCACATAAATGACTTTAAACACACTTATTTTCGTTGAAACAGTCTTACTTCACAGCCAACAGTCGTTTGGAGTCAAAAGATTAAATGTTAAAATTTCATCCATGTTGACCATTTTGGGAACGTTCGACAGGTCCGGAGTCATCGTTTTTCATCAGAAAATGAATTTTTCGGACTGTACCAAAAATGATTCAAAATGTCAAATGGATCGTGCCTCATGTTGAATAACCACTTTTTTCCCCTCAAAGTGACCAAAATTGCCATTTTTACAGAGTTTTGCTTACTCAAAAGCTTCAATTTTGACCAATTTCAGGCACATAAATGACTTTAAACACACTTATTTTAGTTGAAAAAGTCACAATCACATCCAACAGTCGTTTGGAGTCAAAAGATTAAATGTTAAAATTTCATCGATATGGACCATTTTGGGGACGTTCGACAGGTCCGGAGTCATCGTTTTTCATCAGAAAATGAATTTTTCGGACTGTACCAAAAATGATTCAAAATGTCAAATGGATCGTGCCTTATGTTGAATAACCACTTTTTAACCCCTCAGAGTGACCAAAATTGCCATTTTTACAGAGTTTTGCTTACTCAAAAGCTTCAATTTTGACCAATTTCAGGCACATAAATGACTTTAAACACACCTATTTTAGTTGAAAAAGTCTTAATTCACATCCAACAGTCGTTTGGAGTCAAAAGATTAAGTGTTAAAATTTCATCGATATGGACCATTTTGGGGACGTTCGACAGGTCCGGAGTCATCGTTTTTCATCAGAAAATCAATTTTTCAGACTGTACCAAAAATGATTCAAAATGTCAAATGGATCGTGCCTCATGTTGAATAACCACTTTTTAACCCCTCAGAGTGACCAAAATTGCCATTTTTACAGAGTTTTGCTTACTCAAAAGATTCAATTTTGACCAATTTCAGGCACATAAATGACTTTAAACACACTTATTTTAGTTGAAAAAGTCTTAATTCACATCCGACAGTCGTTTGGAGTCAAAAGATTAAATGTTAAAATTTCATCCATATTGACCATTTTGGGAACGTTCGACAGGTCCAGAGTCATCGTTTTTCATCAGAAAATGAATTTTTCGGACTGTACCAAAAATGATTCAAAATGTCAAATGGATCGTGCCTCATGTTGAATAACCACTTTTTAACCCCTCAGAGTGACCAAAATTGCAATTTTTACAGAGTTTTGCTTACTCAAAAGCTTCAATTTTGACCAATTTCAGGCACATAAATGACTTTAAACACACTTATTTTAGTTGAAAAAGTCATAATTCACATCCAACAGTTGTTTGGAGTCAAAAGATTAAATGTTAAAATTTCATCGATATGGACCATTTTGGGGACGTTCGACAGGTCCGGAGTCATCGTTTTTCATCAGAAAATTAATTTTTCGGACTATACCAAAAATGATTCAAAATGTCAAATGGATCGTGCCTCATGTTGAATAACCACTTTTTAACCCCTCAGAGTGACCAAAATTGCCATTTTTACAAAGTTTTGCTTACTCAAAAGCTTCAATTTTGACCAATTTCAGGCACATAAATGACGTTAAACACACTTATTTTAGTTGAAAAAGTCATAATTCACATCCAACAGTCGTTTGGAGTCAAAAGATTAAATGTTAAAATTTCATCGATATGGACCATTTTGGGGACGTTCGACATGTCCGGAGTCATCGTTTTTCATCAGAAATTTAATTTTTCGGACTACACCAAAAATGATTCAAAATGTCAAATGGATCGTGCCTCATGTTGAATAACCACTTTTTAACCCCTCAGAGTGACCAAAATTGCCATATTTATAGAGTTTTGCTTACTCAAAAGCTTCAATTTTGACCAATTTCAGGCACATAAATGACTTTAAACACACTTATTTTAGTTGAAAAAGTCTTAATTCACACCCAACAGTCGTTTGGAGTCAAAAGATTAAATGTTAAAATTTCATCGATATGGACCATTTTGGGGACGTTCGACAGGTCCGGAGTCATCGTTTTTCATCAGAAAATTAATTTTTCAGACTGTACCAAAAATAATTCAAAATGTCAAATGGATCGTGCCTCATTTTGAATAACCACTTTTTATCCCCTCAGAGTGACCAAAAATTGCCATTTTTACAGAGTTTTGCTTACTCAAAAGCTTCAATTTTGACCAATTTCAGGCACTTAAATGACTTTAAACACACTTATTTTAGTTGAAAAAGTCTTAATTCACATCCAACAATCGTTTGGAGTCAAAAGATTAAATGTTAAAATGTCATCGATAAGGACCAGTTTGGGGACGTTCGACAGGTCCGGAGTCATCGTTTTTCATCAGAAAATTTATTTTTCGGACTGTACCAAAAATAATTCAAAATGTCAAATGGATCGTGCCTTATTTTGAACAACCACTTTTTATCCCCTCAGAGTGACCAAAATTTGCCATTTTTACAGAGTTTTGCTTACTCAAAAGCTTCAATTTTGACCAATTTCAGGCACATAAATGACTTTAAACACACTTATTTTAGTTGAAAAAGTCATAATTCACATCCAACAGTCTTTTGGAGTCAAAAGATTAAACGTTAAACTTCTATCGATAAGGACCAGTTTGGGGACGTTCGACAGGTCCGGAGTCATCGTTTTTCATCAGAAAATGAATTTTTTGGACTGTACCAAAAATGATTCAAAATGTCAAATGGATCGTGCCTCATGTTGAATAACCACTTTTTAACCCCTCAGAGTGACCAAAATTGCCATTTTTACAGAGTTTTGCTTACTCAAAAGATTCAATTTTGACCGATTTCAGGCACATAAATGACTTTAAACACACTTATTTTAGTTGAAAAAGTCATAATTCACATCCAATAGTCGTTTGGAGTCAAAAGATTAAATGTTAAAATTTCATCCATATTGTCCATTTTGGGAACGTTCGACAGGTCCGGAGTCATCGTTTTTCATCAGAAAATGAATTTTTCGGACTGTACCAAAAATGATTCAAAATGTCAAATGGATCGTGCCTCATGTTGAATAACCACTTTTTTCCCCTCAGAGTGACCAAAATTGCCATTTTTACAGAGTTTTGCTTACTCAAAAGCTTCAATTTTGACCAATTTCAGGCACATAAATGACTTTAAACACACTTATTTTAGTTGAAAAAGTCACAATCACATCCAACAGTCGTTTGGAGTCAAAAGATTAAATGTTAAAATTTCATCGATATGGACCATTTTGGGGACGTTCGACAGGTCCGGAGTCATCGTTTTTCATCAGAAAATGAATTTTTCGGACTGTACCAAAAATGATTCAAAATGTCAAATGGATCGTGCCTTATGTTGAATAACCACTTTTTAACCCCTCAGAGTGACCAAAATTGCCATTTTTACAAAGTTTTGCTTACTCAAAAGCTTCAATTTTGACCAATTTCAGGCACATGAATGACTTTAAACACACTTATTTTAGTTGAAAAAGTCTTAATTCACATCCAACAGTCGTTTGGAGTCAAAAGATTAAATGTTAAAATTTCATCGATATGGACCATTTTGGGGACGTTCGCCAGGTCCGGAGTCATCGTTTTTCATCAGAAAATGAATTTTTCGGACTGTACCAAAAATGATTCAAAATGTCAAATGGATCGTGCCTTATGTTGAATAACCACTTTTTAACCCCTCAGAGTGACCAAAATTGCCATTTTTACAAAGTTTTGCTTACTGAAAAGCTTCAATTTTGACCAATTTCAGGCACATGAATGACTTTAAACACACTTATTTTAGTTGAAAAAGTCTTAATTCACATCCAACAGTCGTTTGGAGTCAAAAGATTAAGTGTTAAAATTTCATCGATATGGACCATTTTGGGGACGTTCGACAGGTCCGGAGTCATCGTTTTTCATCAGAAAATCAATTTTTCAGACTGTACCAAAAATGATTCAAAATGTCAAATGGATCGTGCCTCATGTTGAATAACCACTTTTTAACCCCTCAGAGTGACCAAAATTGCCATTTTTACAGAGTGTTGCTTACTCAAAAGATTCAATTTTGACCAATTTCAGGCACATAAATGACTTTAAACACACTTATTTTAGTTGAAAAAGTCTTAATTCACATCCGACAGTCGTTTGGAGTCAAAAGATTAAATGTTAAAATTTCATCCATATTGACCATTTTGGGAACGTTCGACAGGTCCAGAGTCATCGTTTTTCATCAGAAAATGAATTTTTCGGACTGTACCAAAAATGATTCAAAATGTCAAATGGATCGTGCCTCATGTTGAATAACCACTTTTTAACCCCTCAGAGTGACCAAAATTGCAATTTTTACAGAGTTTTGCTTACTCAAAAGCTTCAATTTTGACCAATTTCAGGCACATAAATGACTTTAAACACACTTATTTTAGTTGAAAAAGTCATAATTCACATCCAACAGTTGTTTGGAGTCAAAAGATTAAATGTTAAAATTTCATCGATATGGACCATTTTGGGGACGTTCGACAGGTCCGGAGTCATCGTTTTTCATCAGAAAATTAATTTTTCGGACTATACCAAAAATGATTCAAAATGTCAAATGGATCGTGCCTCATGTTGAATAACCACTTTTTAACCCCTCAGAGTGACCAAAATTGCCATTTTTACAAAGTTTTGCTTACTCAAAAGCTTCAATTTTGACCAATTTCAGGCACATAAATGACGTTAAACACACTTATTTTAGTTGAAAAAGTCATAATTCACATCCAACAGTCGTTTGGAGTCAAAAGATTAAATGTTAAAATTTCATCGATATGGACCATTTTGGGGACGTTCGACATGTCCGGAGTCATCGTTTTTCATCAGAAATTTAATTTTTCGGACTACACCAAAAATGATTCAAAATGTCAAATGGATCGTGCCTCATGTTGAATAACCACTTTTTAACCCCTCAGAGTGACCAAAATTGCCATATTTATAGAGTTTTGCTTACTCAAAAGCTTCAATTTTGACCAATTTCAGGCACATAAATGACTTTAAACACACTTATTTTAGTTGAAAAAGTCTTAATTCACACCCAACAGTCGTTTGGAGTCAAAAGATTAAATGTTAAAATTTCATCGATATGGACCATTTTGGGGACGTTCGACAGGTCCGGAGTCATCGTTTTTCATCAGAAAATTAATTTTTCAGACTGTACCAAAAATAATTCAAAATGTCAAATGGATCGTGCCTCATTTTGAATAACCACTTTTTATCCCCTCAGAGTGACCAAAAATTGCCATTTTTACAGAGTTTTGCTTACTCAAAAGCTTCAATTTTGACCAATTTCAGGCACTTAAATGACTTTAAACACACTTATTTTAGTTGAAAAAGTCTTAATTCACATCCAACAATCGTTTGGAGTCAAAAGATTAAATGTTAAAATGTCATCGATAAGGACCAGTTTGGGGACGTTCGACAGGTCCGGAGTCATCGTTTTTCATCAGAAAATTTATTTTTCGGACTGTACCAAAAATAATTCAAAATGTCAAATGGATCGTGCCTTATTTTGAACAACCACTTTTTATCCCCTCAGAGTGACCAAAATTTGCCATTTTTACAGAGTTTTGCTTACTCAAAAGCTTCAATTTTGACCAATTTCAGGCACATAAATGACTTTAAACACACTTATTTTAGTTGAAAAAGTCATAATTCACATCCAACAGTCTTTTGGAGTCAAAAGATTAAACGTTAAACTTCTATCGATAAGGACCAGTTTGGGGACGTTCGACAGGTCCGGAGTCATCGTTTTTCATCAGAAAATGAATTTTTTGGACTGTACCAAAAATGATTCAAAATGTCAAATGGATCGTGCCTCATGTTGAATAACCACTTTTTAACCCCTCAGAGTGACCAAAATTGCCATTTTTACAGAGTTTTGCTTACTCAAAAGATTCAATTTTGACCGATTTCAGGCACATAAATGACTTTAAACACACTTATTTTAGTTGAAAAAGTCATAATTCACATCCAATAGTCGTTTGGAGTCAAAAGATTAAATGTTAAAATTTCATCCATATTGTCCATTTTGGGAACGTTCGACAGGTCCGGAGTCATCGTTTTTCATCAGAAAATGAATTTTTCGGACTGTACCAAAAATGATTCAAAATGTCAAATGGATCGTGCCTCATGTTGAATAACCACTTTTTTCCCCTCAGAGTGACCAAAATTGCCATTTTTACAGAGTTTTGCTTACTCAAAAGCTTCAATTTTGACCAATTTCAGGCACATAAATGACTTTAAACACACTTATTTTAGTTGAAAAAGTCACAATCACATCCAACAGTCGTTTGGAGTCAAAAGATTAAATGTTAAAATTTCATCGATATGGACCATTTTGGGGACGTTCGACAGGTCCGGAGTCATCGTTTTTCATCAGAAAATGAATTTTTCGGACTGTACCAAAAATGATTCAAAATGTCAAATGGATCGTGCCTTATGTTGAATAACCACTTTTTAACCCCTCAGAGTGACCAAAATTGCCATTTTTACAAAGTTTTGCTTACTCAAAAGCTTCAATTTTGACCAATTTCAGGCACATGAATTACTTTAAACACACTTATTTTAGTTGAAAAAGTCTTAATTCACATCCAACAGTCGTTTGGAGTCAAAAGATTAAATGTTAAAATTTCATCGATATGGACCATTTTGGGGACGTTCGCCAGGTCCGGAGTCATCGTTTTTCATCAGAAAATGAATTTTTCGGACTGTACCAAAAATGATTCAAAATGTCAAATGGATCGTGCCTTATGTTGAATAACCACTTTTTAACCCCTCAGAGTGACCAAAATTGCCATTTTTACAAAGTTTTGCTTACTGAAAAGCTTCAATTTTGACCAATTTCAGGCACATGAATGACTTTAAACACACTTATTTTAGTTGAAAAAGTCTTAATTCACATCCAACAGTCGTTTGGAGTCAAAAGATTAAGTGTTAAAATTTCATCGATATGGACCATTTTGGGGACGTTCGACAGGTCCGGAGTCATCGTTTTTCATCAGAAAATCAATTTTTCAGACTGTACCAAAAATGATTCAAAATGTCAAATGGATCGTGCCTCATGTTGAATAACCACTTTTTAACCCCTCAGAGTGACCAAAATTGCCATTTTTACAGAGTTTTGCTTACTCAAAAGATTCAATTTTGACCAATTTCAGGCACATAAATGACTTTAAACACACTTATTTTAGTTGAAAAAGTCTTAATTCACATCCAACAGTCGTTTGGAGTCAAAAGATTAAATGTTAAAATTTCATCCATATTGACCATTTTGGGAACGTTCGACAGGTCCAGAGTCATCGTTTTTCATCAGAAAATGAATTTTTCGGACTGTACCAAAAATGATTCAAAATGTCAAATGGATCGTGCCTCATGTTGAATAACCACTTTTTAACCCCTCAGAGTGACCAAAATTGCCATTTTTACAGAGTTCTGCTTACTCAAAAGCTTCAATTTTGACCAATTTCAGGCACATAAATGACTTTAAACACACTTATTTTAGTTGAAAAAGTCACAATCACATCCAACAGTCGTTTGGAGTCAAAAGATTAAATGTTAAAATTTCATCGATATGGACCATTTTGGGGACGTTCGACAGGTCCGGAGTCATCGTTTTTCATCAGAAAATGAATTTTTCGGACTGTACCAAAAATGATTCAAAATGTCAAATGGATCGTGCCTTATGTTGAATAACCACTTTTTAACCCCTCAGAGTGACCAAAATTGCCATTTTTACAAAGTTTTGCTTACTCAAAAGCTTCAATTTTGACCAATTTCAGGCACATAAATGACTTTAAACACACTTATTTTAGTTGAAAAAGTCTTAATTCACATCCAACAGTCGTTTGGAGTCAAAAGATTAAGTGTTAAAATTTCATCGATATGGACCATTTTGGGGACGTTCGACAGGTCCGGAGTCATCGTTTTTCATCAGAAAATCAATTTTTCAGACTGTACCAAAAATGATTCAAAATGTCAAATGGATCGTGCCTCATGTTGAATAACCACTTTTTAACCCCTCAGAGTGACCAAAATTGCCATTTTTACAGAGTTTTGCTTACTCAAAAGATTCAATTTTGACCAATTTCAGGCACATAAATGACTTTAAACACACTTATTTTAGTTGAAAAAGTCTTAATTCACATCCAACAGTCGTTTGGAGTCAAAAGAATAAATGTTAAAATTTCATCCATATTGACCATTTTGGAAACGTTCGACAGGTCCAGAGTCATCGTTTTTCATCAGAAAATGAATTTTTCGGGCTGTACCAAAAACTGATTCAAAATGTCAAATGGATCGTGCCTCATGTTGAATAACCACTTTTTAACCCCTCAGAGTGACCAAAATTGCCATTTTTACAGAGTTTTGCTTACTCAAAAGATTCAATTTTGACCAATTTCAGGCACATAAATGACTTTAAACACACGTATTTTAGTTGAAAAAGTCTTAATTCACATCCAACAGTCGTTTGGAGTCAAAAGATTAAATGTTAAAATTTCATCCATATCGACAATTTTGGGAACGTTCGACAGGTCCGGAGTCATCGTTTTTCATCAGAAAATGAATTTTTCGGACTGTACCAAAAATGATTGAAAATGTCAAATGGATCGTGCCTTATGTTGAATAATCACTTTTAACCCCTCAAAGTGACCAAAATTGCCATTTTTACAGAGTTTTGCTTACTCAAAAGCTTCAATTTTGACAAATTTCAGGCACATAAATGACTTTAAACACACTTATTTTAGTTGAAAAAGTCTTAATTCACATCCAACAGTCGTTTGAAGTCAAAAGATTAAATGTTAAAATTTCATCCATATTGACCATTTTGGGAACGTTCGGCAGGTCCGGAGTCATCGTTTTTCATCAGGAAATTATTTTTCGGACTGTACCAAAAATGATTCAAAATGTCAAATGGATCGTGCCTCATGTTGAATAATCACTTTTTAACCCCTCAGAGTGACCAAAATTGCCATTTGTACAGAGTTTTGCTTACTCAAAAGCTTTAATTTTGACTAATTTCAGGCACATAAATGACTTTAAACACACTTATTTTAGTTGAAAAAGTCTTAATTCACATCCAACAGTCGTTTGGAGTCAAAAGATTAAGTGTTAAAATGTCATCGATATGGACCATTTTGGGGGCGTTCGACCGGTCCGGAGTCATCGTTTTTCATCAGAAAATGAATTTTTCGGACTGTACCAAAAATGATTCAAAGTGTCAAATGGATCGTGCATCATGTTGAATAACCACTTTTTAACCCCTCAGAGTGACCAAAATTGCCATTTTTACAGAGTTTTGCTTACTCAAAAGCTTCAATTTTGACCAATTTCAGGCACATAAATGACTTTAAACACACTTATTTTAGTTGAAAAAGTCTTAAATCACATCCAACAGTCGTTTGGAGTCAAAAGATTAAGTGTAAAATTTCACCGATATGGACCATTTTGGGGACGTTCGACAGGTCCGGAGTCATCATTTTTCTTCAGAAAATGAATTTTTCGGACTGTACCAAAAATGATTCAAAATGTCAAATGGATCGTGCCTCATGTTGAATAACCACTTTTTACCCCCTCAGAGTGACCAAAATTGCCATTTTTACAGAGTTTTGCTTACTCAAAAGATTCAATTTTGACCGATTTCAGGCACATAAATGACTTTAAACACACCTATTTTAGTTGAAAAAGTCACAATCACATCCAACAGTCATTTGGAGTCAAAAGATTAAATGTTAAAATTTCATCCATGTTGACCATTTTGGGAACGTTCGACAGGTCCGGAGTCATCGTTTTTCATCAGAAAATGAATTTTTCGGACTGTACCAAAAATGATTCAAAATGTCAATTGGATCGTGCCTCATGTTGAATAACTACTTTTTAACCCCTCAGAGTGACCAAAATTGCCATTTTTACATAGTTTTGCTTACTCAAAAGCTTCAATTTTGACCAATTTCAGGCACATAAATGACTTTAAACACACTTATTTTTGTTGAAAAAGTCTTAATTCACATCCAACAGTCGTTTGGAGTCAAAAGATTAAATGTTAAAATTTCATCCATGTTGACCATTTTGGGAACGTTCGACAGGTCCGGAGTCATCGTTTTTCATCAGAAAATGAATTTTTCGGACTGTACCAAAAATGATTCAAAATGTCAAATGGATCGTGCCTCATGTTGAATAACTACTTTTTAACCCCTCAGAGTGACCAAAATTGCCATTTTTACAGAGTTTTGCTTACTCAAAAGCTTCAATTTTGACCAATTTCAGGCACATAAATGACTTTAAACACACTTATTTTAGTTGAAAAAGTCTTAATTCACATCCAACAGTCGTTTGGAGTCAAAAGATTAAATGTTAAAATTTCATCCATATTGACCATTTTGGGAACGTTCGACAGGTCCGGAATCATCGTTTTTCATCAGAAAATGAATTTTTCGGACTGTACCAAAAATGATTCAAAATGTCAAATGGATCGTGCCTCATGTTGAATGACCACTTTTTAACCCCTCAGAGTGACCAAAATTGCCATTTGTACAGAGTTTTGCTTACTGAAAAGCTTCAATTTTGACGAATTTCAGGCACATAAATGACTTTAAACACACTTATTTTAGTTGAAAAAGTCTTAATTTACATCCAACAGTCGTTTGGAGTCAAAAGATTAAATGTTAAAATTTCATCGATATGGACCATTTTGGGGACGTTCGACAGGTCCGGAGTCATCGTTTTTCATCAGAAAATGAATTTTTCGGACTGTACCAAAAATAATTCAAAATGTCAAATGGATCATGCCTCATGTTGAATAACCACTTTTTAACCCCTCAGAGTGACCAAAATTGCCATTTTTACAGAGTTTTGCTTACTCAAAAGCTTTAATTTTGACCAATTTCAGGCACATAAATGACTTTAAACACACCTATTTTAGTTGAAAAAGTCTTAATTCACATCCAACAGTCGTTTGGAGTCAAAAGATTAAAAGTAAAAATTTCATCCATATTGACCAATTTGGGAACGTTCGACAGGTCCGGAGTCATCGTTTTTCATCAGAAAA